>NC_061113.1:39890112-40011755 GCF_002878395.1 Capsicum annuum | reverse complement strand
CCACACGATAGAAAGTCCTTTTTAGGAAAATTCAACAAGGTTTAAACACTAATCACTTTGGAAGTCACTTCTCAATATTTTAGGGCTAGAAATACACTTCACTTGACACGCTGTAAGGCTCAGGCTATGAGGGAATTTTGTGTTTTTTTTCAATATCTCTCCCTTGAAAACATTCGTCCTTGAATGTCGATAGATTGGCTCAAAGCACGAAGAAATCAGGGGTGGTACAGCTGAAGCAAAATGCCAAACTAGATCTATATCTTTCTAAACTTCTAAATACTTCACAAATTGCAAGAACTCATATAATAATAGATACATAGTTGAACTTTAGATTAGAAGGGTTAATTTAAGAAAAAATAATACCTTCAGCTTGATTTGAACTCGCGGAGAAGAGGTGCGGGTAATTGGCTCGCATGTCTGCTTCTGCCTCCCAAGTAGCGCCCTCAACTTACTGGTTCTGCCACAAAAATTTGACCAAGGGAACCTCTTTGTTCCTCAGTCTACGGATCTGTAAATCTAGGATCTCAATGGGAATCTCATCAAATGAAAGATTGTTTTAAATATCAGCACTCTCTGAAGGATCCACTATAACAGAATCACCAATATACTTCTTAAGCATGGAGACATGAAAGATTGGATGGATAGATGACAGCTCTGCGAGCAACTCAACTTCATAGGCTATTTTCCCAATACGGCTCCAAACTCTATAAGGGCCAACATAACGGGGACTAAGCTTTCCTTTTTCTCCAAAACTTTTCACCCCTTTCATGGGCGAAATCTTCAAGTACACCAAATCACCCACCTCAAACTTAAGATCTCTTCTCCTTACATCAGGATATAACTTTTGATGACTCTGAGCTGTCTTCAACTTTTATCTAATCAGCTTAACTTTCTCCATATCCCCTAAGACTACATCAGGCCCAATCACAGTAGCCTCACCCACTTTGAACCAACCAATGGGTAATCTATATCTTCTCCCATACAAAGCCTCAAATGGTGACATCTTAATGCTAGCATGGTAACTATTGTTATACTCAAACTCAATCAAATGTAAGTGCTCATCCCAACTACCCTTGAAATCTAGGTCACAAGCCCTCAACATAACTTTTAAAGTCTGGATGGCCCTTTCATCCTGACCATCTTTCTGCGGATGAAAAGTGGAACTCAAATGAACTTAGGTACCAAGACCCTTCTGGAAAGCTCTTCAAAACTGAGAAGTAAACTGAGTACCCCTATCCGAGATGATAGACAAGGGAAATCCATGCAACCGGACTAACTCTTGGATATACAATCTAGCATATTCCTTAGCTGTATAAGATGTGAGTACGGGAAAGAAATACACAGATTAGTCAATCTGTCCACTACCACCCAAATAGAATCATGATGATAACATGAAAGAGGTAATCCAGTCACGAAGTCCATATTTGCCTCTTACCACTTCCAAGTGGGTATACCAAACTCTTGCATCACACCACCAGGTATTTGGTGCTCTACCTTAACCTGTTGGCACATTGCACACGTTGCTACAAACTCAGCTATATCCTTCTTCATACTACTCCACCAATATATTTCCCACAACTCATGGTACATCTTGGTAGTGTTGGGATGAATAGAATACCGCGCGCCATACTCGTCTACCATAATCCTCTGCCTCAGATCATCAACACAAGAAACACATAATCTACCCTGTAATCTCAATACACCATCTCCCCCTTGGGAGAAAACTTCTACCTTTTGGTCCTTAACTGACTCATTCAGTCTGACTAAGATAGGATCCTTGTCTTGCTTCTCCTTCACTTCCAAAACTAAAGAGGATCCGAAACTACTCTGCACCAAAATACTCCCCTCAGCGAATCAAGCAACCTAAAACCCCGTCTAGCCAAATGATGCATATCATGAGCTAACTCTTTCTTACCTTCCTCTACTTGAGTAACATTACCTATAAACAACCTGCTGAGGGCATCTGCCACTATATTGGCTTTGTCTGAGTGATACAACACACTCATATCATAGTCTTTTAACAACTCTAACCACCTTTTCTGCCAAAGATTCAACCCCCTCTGAGTAAACATATATTGCAGACTTTTATGATCAGTAAACACATCAATATAAACACCATAAGGATAGTGTCTCCATATTTTTAAAGCAAAGACCACAACAGCTAACTCAAGATCATGGGTCAGGTAGTTCTTATCATGCGGCTTCACCTGTTTAGAGGCATAGGCTATAACCTTACCTTTTTGCATCAATACATAACCCAAACCAACTCTAGAGGCATCACAATACACAACAAAACTATCTTTACCATCAGGCAAAGTCAATATAGGGAATAAAGTAAGTTGAGTCTTTAACTCCTAAAAACTCTTCTCACAAGAATCTGACCACTGGAACTTAACTTTATTTTAGGTCAGCTGGGTCATAGGAGATGCAATAAAAGAGAAACCTTCAATAAAACAGTGGTAGTAGCCAGCTAGAACCAAGAAACTCCTAATGTTAGATGGAGAGATAGGTCTAGGCTAATTTCTTATAGCTTCTATCTTTTGGGGATCAACTCTAATGCCTTCAGTTAAAATTATATGACCCAGAAAGGCTACTGATCTTATCCAAAATTCACACTTGTTGAATTTGGCAAACAAATGGTGATCTCTAAGAGTTTGCAAGACGATCCTAAGATGATTTGCATGGTCATTCTCAGTACGGGAGTAAATGAGGATATTATCTATGAACACTATGACAAACATATCAAGATATTTCATGAACACTCAATTCATGAGGTCCATAAAGGCTGCTGGATCATTGGTTAGCCCAAAAAATATGACTAAAAACTCAAAATGACCATAATGGGTTTGGAAGGCTGTCTTTGGAATATCACATTCCCTCACTTTAAGTTGATAATAGCTGGATCTAAGGTCTATCATAGAGAAATAACTTGCACTTTGCAACTGATCAAATAGATTATCAATTCTCGAAAGAGGATACTTATTTTTGACTGTGACCTTATTAAGTTGACGATAGTTAATGCACATACGCAAAGAACTATCTTTATTTTGCATGAATAGAACAGGTGCGCCCCAAGGAGAGACACTGGACCTTATAAAACCTTTATCTAAAAGATCTTTGAGTTGCTCATTTAACTCCTTAAGCTCTGTAGGTGCCATATGGTATGACAGAATAGAAATAGGCTGAGTGTCGGGAAGAAGGTCAATTTTGAATTCTATCTCTCTATCGAGAGGTACCCCTGGGAGATCTTTTGGAAAAATATTATGAAACTCATTAACAGTGTTAAATGACTGTATAGTTGGAACCTCGAACTTAGTGTCTTTGACTCTAATTAGGTGATAGATGTAACCCTTGGATATCAGCTTTTTGGCTTTAAGAAAGAAGATAAAATGACTCTTGGGAGATACTGAACTTCCAGACCACTCAAAGACTGGTTCATCATGAAATTGAAACTTGACCACACGGGTACGATAGTCTATAGATGCATAACAGAAATGAAGCTAATCCACACCCAGAATAAGGTCAAAATTCACCATGTCCAACTCTATCAAATAAAAAAGGATGACTCTATGAATAATAGTAACAGGACAATTTTATACATTTGCTTAGCAACAACTGACTCCCCTACTGGAGTAGAAACTAGGAAAGGCTCAGGAATCTTTTCTGGACTTATTTCAAAATTTACAGCGACTAGTGGGGTCACATAAGAGAAACTCGATCCGGGGTCCAGCAACACATAAACATCAAAGCAAAAGACACGGAGCATATTGGTAACAACATCAGGAGAATCATCCTGCTCTTGATGGGATGGTAAGGCATAGAATCTGTTCTGGCGCTAGCCACCAGTAGTACTAGATGAAGCGCCCTGAGCATAGGTGGGATAGGCTACAGGAGCTGCTGCACTAGTAGTCTGTGTTTGAGGTCGGGTATCTCTGTTCCCTTGACTAGCATGCGGGAAATCTCTAAATATTAACACCCCGATTTTCTAAACCGGAATGCTACACGGTGCTTATGACCCTGAAGGACCACAAGCTAACTCATGACTGATCTCTGTACCTATACACTACATAAAATAATATAATAAATGCAGAAAGCTGGCGAAAACTTGCCATACGGTTCAAAACATCTAAAATACTCAAAACTGAAAACTGAATACTAATACATCTGTCAGAAAAGCCTTTAACTATATGAACTATGGAGTTGATGGGACTTGTGCCCAACTAACTTCGTCTATTGGAAATAAATTAAATCTAATGAAATAGTGAAAATAAAGATCATCCTCAAATGAAGAGGACTCAATGCTACGTCTACTACTGCTGACTAGATCTGGACTTCTAAGGGTGCTCTGAGGCTCGTGCTTCTAAACCTATGGCGTCAAATGAAACACCATAGCATAAATCCGTCAGTACAAAAATACACTGAGTATGCAAATGAGGTAAGACTAAATTCAAGGGCTTATGCATGAACTATGCTGACTGATATGTATGTGAGAATACATACATACATACATAAGTAACCATAACTGAACTCGTGGTGATACTAGCTACTGAGTCTGAATGCTGACAACATGAGTTTACTGACACTGAGATACTAAATAGATAAATGACTATTTTTGACAGTTTGAATTATGAAGAACTGGTCTGATTGACTGTGTCTAATAGTTCTAAAATTGAATATTGATAACGTAAGCTATGACGACTAATATAACTGATATGACTGTGATGATTTCCTAACCAATGTAACCGATACCGAGTGACTGTATCTAACAGTCTAAATCTTTTAATAATGATTAAGAGTGACTAAGCTTGAGATCAAGCCTAACTAATGGGTGATCTCTATAATTGATATTGAGAATACTCAACTGAATTTGAGACTGAGATTAAGCCTATCTGATGGGTGATCTCTGTGAGTACTGATACTGAATAAATTTATGTGAGATCAAGCCTATCTAGCGGGTGGTCTAAAAATCTTTGGAACTATCTGAGTTCCTTACTAAGATTGATGATTTTATCTGACAGTCCTGATTTCTGAGTTTTTCTCTAAAGACTGATACTAAAACTGTAACTGTGGGAGTTCTCATATAACTGACATACCCCGAATTTGAACCAGTGGGGTCCAACCTGTAACCCTAGATGGAAGGGTGTCAATACCGTGCCATGGGTAAAGACCTCTGCTATGGTCAAGCTTTTCTGACGGATGAACCTCGTAGGAAGTCAAGCCTAAGGCAGTATAAGAGTCAAACCTCTTTGATGGGTGACAAGCCTTTTTCTGACGGGTGACTCCTACATCCTGCTCTAGCTACGTAGTTCTAGAGTTTAGGGATTGCTCCTAATGACTCTGCCTCTCTAACGGGGAGCTGTCATACCTACACTCGCTCGGTGTTAGCTCCTACTCCCAACTGAAAGACTCTAAACTGATTCTTAGAACTTGTACTTAGACTGAACTAAATTTGTTACTAGTTTTCTTACTTGACTGAGCTGACTGAGTTCACTTGGTTCCATTATCTGACAGAATACTTTTGAATTCTACTTTCTGTCTGAATACTATGGAGTTCTGTAACTCACTGAGCTTTACTGGAATTTGATTCGAATACTAAATACTACTGAAATCTAAACTGAGTACTGAGCGTGAATAGACTAAATACTGAGATTGACTGAATTTTCTTAACATCTGTACTGACTGAATTCCACTAATCATAGCACGACTGAGATTCTCTCAAACTGACTAGACTCTAGGCACACAACTATATTTTTCGGGTATAAGTACCCCCAGGACTCGATGGAAGGAAACTGACAGGACATGACTTCTTTAATACATAACCAACATCCACAACATAACAATAGTCTATCATTCGCAATATGATCAAGGAAATATCACTTCAAGAACTTGGGAATATTAGCATGTAAATTGTATAGAGAGGCATGCTATTGTCTCATGACTTATTCAACAAGGGAATCCACATGATTAGGGAGTACATGCAACATATAATACTTCACTCATCTTGGAATTACAACAAACACTTCACATGCATTACTTATCACAAAATTGGGGATTTTGTACTCAACATGCTTCAATGGTACTATTTTCATCATATAAGCATTCTATAAAAAACATATGAGAGGCACACTTTGATCATACAAAAATTCGTTACACCTAATTAACATGATTACATAATTTAACATGCTTCTTGAAGAGATTTTATCATGAATATCATAAAATCAACACATACTAGGGTCAAAGCGTGAGTCTTTATTATCAAAACATGAATTAAATATAAAAAACAACATGAACTTCAATTTTCAAGCCACATAAATAGTAAAAACTCATAAAATATAATTTTTGAACTTAAAAAGGGATTCTTGAACTTCTTGGGTGGAAGGAACCCAAGAATCAACACTTCCATACCTTAGTTTCTTGATTTAGAGAGACTTGATGGAGGAATTCTTGAGTTCTTGAACCTTTGGGTTGAAACCCTAGGTTGTTCTTGAGAGAAAATTGAAAGAAAACTTTATAATTTGGATTGAATGAGGCTGAATTTCGTGTTAAAGAGGTATATAAAGGGTTGGAAAAATACCCTTTTGTCCTTAAAATTTTAGGGCTGAAAGATGGAATTTTCTGGAGCATGCGTCGCATGCTCTAGTCTTCCGCATTGGAGCATGCGTCTCATGCTATATCGCATGCTAGGACTATGCTATGGAGCATGCATCGCATGCTAATAGCATGATGCTACTGTTTCAAAATCCAAAAATACTCTAAACGGATTCCAAAATTTTCGAAACTTACCCAGAATGTACTCTGACCTTTCCCCATCACAACGCAACTTAAAAACTGAAAAACAAATGTTGGGAAGGTCACAAAATAATTCGTCAAAGTTAGAAAGCTTGTGAAATGAAGAAAGTTTCAACACTTAGCCAAATTTTTAAGTGCTAAGCTTCTCTTGGCAAGCTTAAAAGAGCGTTAACAACTCAAAAAATTTACGGGGTCTTACACTAATTCTGTGGCCCACCTTGCCACAACCAAAACAACCTCTCTAGTTTGCTAAACACTCATTGGGATGGTCCATACCACACTTAGCACAAGGAGAAAAGCGGGGCCTATTACTTACACTGTTCTGCGACCTAGACATAGAAGACCTGTTCCCTTACTCTTACCTGCCTCTAGGCGCTGGAACACTAGCTGATGAAGGCGCTGGCATAGACGAGCGATTCTAGAACTATGGAAGGTTCCCTCCATGGGACCTAGTCTGACCATACTCTCGCTGCTCCGATCTAGCCCTCTTGTTACCCCTCACTCTATCTCTCTCCCTTATCTTTTCTACCTCTATTTACTATACATGTATCATTAACCTAGACAAATCCATATCCCTCTTCAGTTTCATAGTCCTACACTCTTTTAGCACTAAACCAGAAACACTTGTCATAAACTTACTCATACTAGCAGAAATCTAATCAGGAGAATACTTGGCTAACTGGTTGAACTTTAAGCAGTACTCCTTAATAGTCATGGAGCCCTACCTTAAGTTCATAAACTCCTCAATCTTCGTTTCCTTCATCTTAACCAAAAAAAACTTGCCAAAGAATGCATCTTGGAACACCTGCCAAGTCAGAGGAGCAACATCCTTACCTCTACCCTTCCTCCATGCTACAAACTACTCATAAGCAATGTCATTCAACCTGTAAGATGCCAGCTCAACACTTTCTTCCTCAGAAACATACATTACTTGTGTGATTTTTCTCACCTCCTCAAGATATAACTATGGATCCTCACCTGCCTTATACCCATAAAACTCTAGCGGATTCATCCGTATGAAATCACGAATCCTAGCAGCAGCTAAATCACCTCCCTACTGATTTGGAACTGTAGCCTGGTTATTGGCCTGAACATTGGCGGTGACTTCTTGGGCTAACGCCTGAAAGGCCACCCAAAACTCAGCATAAGACACTATCTCATTCAAGGGATCAACAGGCTGGGGTTACTCATAATTGTTTCTGCGTGCATTCGCTATTCGAGGAGGCATTTTCTGAAATAGGAGAGCATGAATTATTAGATTAGAGGGAAAACTATAGGCCTGATAGAATCTGAAAGAAAGAAATAACTTTTTCATAAAATATCTTATAGCCTCTTGCTCATAGATGTGGCATGCTACGCACCGATGATCAATACTCTACTTAACGCGGCTTGTCAAACTCCCTACGACTCTTTAAACATTAGGCTCTGATACCAAGTTTGTAACTCCCTGAATTCTCAACCCAGAACATCACATGATGCTTAAGGCTATAAATAGACCCAAGCAAACCCTTCGAGCCTGTTACTATCTCGTTCTCTCACTTTGGGATATCAAGTCAATCAATAAGGCTATAATATATTATCTCAAAACTAAAATAACTGGAAAACATAGTCTGAAATGTAACATACTACAAGTCTAAAACACAACTACTAGTCTAGTCTGACAAAGCCTCTACTACTTAAACTGAAGAGCTATTGGGACAAACCCTCAACTGGATTAGACTGATATAAAAGCAATAACAACTGAGAATGTGAGAAAAGTAGGTCCTCAAACCATAAGGACTCACCAACTGTAGGATGTAGACAACTCGGAAATCATGGTCACTGCTAAAATTGAGCACCTGAAACTACATTATGAAATAATATAGCACACAGACGTATATGTGGATTAGTACTTTGGGAATATACTGAGTATATGGGGGCGTATGCATTTACATAAACCATATCAATACTCTTTAGTAAAATCATGCATGCAAATAGGAATGACTCACATAGCTTGAATAAGTCAAAAGGTAAAACTCATGAATCATGAGTAGTGAAACATGTAACACAAATCGTGTGAGTCATTATACTTAACTTTTAAAATCTCTACTCTTCTCTTATTCTCAATTCTTGAAGACTAGAGGAAACTTTAAATAATACTTTCAAACGCACACTTTTATCTCATGGAGAGTAAAACTTCTTTAAAACTTGAGGACTATAGATATTTTAGGAACTTCAACACTTGGAATCTCTAGAACCCTTTTAGACTCGGGACACTTAGAACTCGGGATTATATAACTTTGGGAGTTTCTTCTAACCGACATAAACTATGTGAGCTACATGGAGACCAATGTCTCACCCACGTTGGGGAGAGTTGTTCTATCCTTGCCATTGGAGTAGAACCTCTTCTTCAGTGATCACTATCTCAGCCTTGGGCCCATAAATCTTAAACCTATAGTGGCACGTAGTTCTGGGGTATGAGACCTTGGAATCATACCTAACTTTTTGCTAAATACTACTCCTATACTTATCTCAGAACTCTTAATAAATCCAGCTCAAAATAACTCAAGGGTCTATAATGAAGACCAAAACATATTTCTATTTGGTTTAAATCATACTCAATGTGAACTTCAACTCTATTATGACCAAAGGGCCAAATTATTCTCAATAATATTACAGTACTCAATTCATGGGTTCTTATAGCACAAAAATTTCATAAAATTATAAATCTCAAGTAGGGTTTAATGACCCATAATCAAATCTCAAGTTAAGACTCATCAAAATGCACACTAGATGTCATAGGATTCATAAATCATATAAAAATTTGGGATTTTTAGTAATTTGCCTTAAAATCTCAACATACTCATGTATTTCAACTTCTAGAACATTAGAACTATTAAAATCTCAAAGGATAACAACATAGCGTATAAACCCATACTTTAATTTCATAAATACGTATAAAAAATCATATATTCTTGTAATGAAAATAGCTTTTGGGCACAAGGATGAAAGAAGTGTCCTTGTTCAAATCCCACATACCTTAGATTGTGAAATTGGATGAACAAACTTGTTATAGTCTCTTCCTCATACTCTTAAGAGAGGGATCTTGAAGCCTTTGAATTGGGGACCTTGAATCTTAACTTAATTTGTAAAATCTATGGTGAGTTCTCAAATTTCTTGAAGGAGGACTTTGATTTGCTCTAGAGGGTTAATCTTGAGATAAAACCCTAGTTTATGATGTTTGGATGAATAATGAATCCATCTGCCTCATTTTAGTTATATTTGTCTGTTAAAAGGGTAGAAAAAGACCAAAAAGTCCTTTTTATAATGACTTAAAAATATTAATCAGGATATGCGACGTTGGGGTGCGACGGTCCGTTAGAGGCCGACGGTCCGTAGGTCCTTACCATCGTATTTGGGCTAGGACTTGGTACACTGCCCCTCCTGCGATAGTGGGGTGAGACGGTCCATTGGAGGTGCAGTGGTCCGTTGACCCTTACCATTGAACTTAACCAGAACGGGGCCTCACTGCATCCTCTACAATGGTCTGATCGATGGTCCGTCTACCCTTTCCGTTGCACCTAGGTGATTTTATTAATTTCTATAAAATAGTTATATATTTCTCTTTAGATGTCGAATTTTGATGAAATGGGTATTGTTGGAAAGATAGTTTAATTTCCCACACGATAGAAAGTCATTTTTAGGAAGATTCAACAAGGTTTAAACACTAATCACTTTGGAAGTCATTTCTCAATCTTTTAGGGACAAAAATACACTTTACTTGACACTCTCTAAGACTCATACTATGAGGGAACTTTGCGGGGTCTTACAATATCTCCCTTTTGGGAACATTTGTCCTCGAATGTCGCTAGTTAGGCTCAAAGCATAGAGAAATCAGGGGTGGTACAGCTAAAACAAATCGCCAAAATGGCTCTATATCTTTCTAAACTCCTGAATACTTCAGAAATTGCAAGAACTCATATAAGAATAGATACATAGCTGAACATTAGATTAGAAGGTCTGATTTAAGGAAGAATAATACCTTTGTCTTGATCTAAACTCACAGAGAAGAGGTGCGGGTACTTGGCTCGTATTTCTGCTTCTGCCTCCCAAGTAGCACCCTCAAATGACTGTTTTCACCATAAAACTTTGATCAAAGGGACTGGTTTCACCTTAAAACTTTGATCAAGGAAACCTCTTTGTTCCTCAGTCTATGGATCTGGAAATCTAGGATCTCAACGGGAATCTCATCGAATAAAAGATTGTTCTGAATATTAGCACTCTATGAAGGATCCACTACAACAAAATCACCAATATGCTTCTTAAGAATGGAGACATGAAAGATAGGATGGATAGATGACAACTCTGCAGGCAACTCAACTTCATAGTCTACTTTCCCAACACGACTCCAAACTCTATAAGGGCTAACATAACGGGGACTAAGCTTTCCTTTTTTTCGAAACCTTTTCACCCCTTTTATGGGTGAAATCTTTAAGTACACTAAATCACCCACCTCAAATTCAAGATCTTTTCTCCTTACATCGGCATATGAATTTTGACGACTCTGAGCTGCCTTCAACTTTTCTCTAATTAGCTTAAATTTCTCCATAGCCTCAAACACTGCATTAGGCCTAATCACAGCAGCCTCACCCACTTTGAACAAACCTATGGGTGATCTAAATCTCCTTTACACAAAGACTTAAATAGTGACATCTTGATGCTAGCATGGTAACTATTGTTATACGAAAACTTAACTAATAGTAAATTCTCATCCCAATTGTAACGACCCAATTTTTTGAACCAGAATGCTACGCGGTGCTCATGACCCCAAAGGACTATAAGCTAACCCATGACTGATATCTGTACCTGTACACTACTTAATAGATGAATATAAATGCAAAAACATGAACTGAAAGCCATAAGGTTCAATACGAGCAAAATCTGAATAATAATAATGCCTGAATAAGGTGGTATCACAGTACCAAAATAAAACTAAAATGTTAAAGTCTAAAATCTGATAACACTGTAGTCGCCTGAAAACCTCTAACTGTCTTAATGCTCTAAGGAGTTGATGGGACATGTTCCCTACTAACTCCATCAACTAAAAGAAACTAAAGCTGAAATGATAAAATAAGATCACATCCTCGAAGAATGAGAACTCACTACTAAAACTCTGAGTACTGAAATGCTGCTGCTGCTGCTGCTGATCTGGAAATCGTGTCTCTAAACCTATGGTGTAAAATAAGAAAAAACACCATAGCGCAAATGCTTCAGTATGTTAGAATGTACTGAGTATGCAAGTGAGGTAGGCTGAATACATGGGTTTTATATGCATGAACGATAATAACTAAGTGACTATTATGAATATGAGAATATATGCATGAATACATAGTAAATAAAAGAGAACATGATAACCGAATATGTATGCTGATAACTAACATAACTGATATAAATAATAATATGGGCAATTGTATCTGATGGAACTTTTTAAGTTCCGTTCTATAACTGAGTTGACTGTATCTGATAGTCCTAATACTCTAAAGAACTATCTGGGTTCTTTTACTAACACTAAAACCATGGGAAGCAGTTATTTAACCGACATACCCCAATGAGCTATATTAGCTGAGCTGGGGTCCAATTTGTGCCCTGATTGGAAGGGTGTCAATATTGCGCCACTGATAAAGACAAGCTGTGGGTAACCCTCATCTGACAGTGTCCCCAAAAAAAATAATGGGGCCCTCATCTGATAGTGCTTATCCACCTCATCAACCCTCATCTGACAGTATTGATGTCTCAACCTATGTTGGCTACATAGTTCTGGAATGTAAGGATGACTGCTAAGAATCACACCCTTATTTGACAGTGTGTGTTCCCATCCTTGGGTTCACTCGGTGCTAATATCTACTCCCATATGAAGAGACTAAGCATGATTAACTGACTGTACGTGGATTGAGTTACTGAATTCCGTTGACTAACAAAATACTATTGCTATCTGATAATTGACTAAGATCATGAGGTTTCTGAGATTTCCTACGTCACATGACTAACTAAATTCTATGGAATGTGGCTTGACTGAGGATAATGTGAAAACATCACTTTGCTCTAGGCACACAACTATATTTTTCGGGTACAAGTACCCCCAGGACTCGACAGAAGAAAACTAACACACATGACACTTCTTGATCATAGGAATAGAATCCACAATTTATAATACAATAAATAGGGTATTTCATACTACAAATGGTTCTCATCATCTTATACATGAATGGGAATGCGTATAATATGTAAATACTTGCATGATTTAAATATTATTAACATTTCATAGCACAAAAATCAATACACAACAGTAGCATAGAAATTATGTTGAATAGTAAGGGGTAGTATGGACTTGTCATTTAAGTACTATTGAGTCATAAGAAACATGGTTTTATCATTCTAGGCATTTCATCAAACACCTTACATGCAAACTTTATGGCATAGATGAAAACATCAATTTAACTATCTTAACCTACCCCCAAACTCATGGGTTTCAACTAACATGCACTTCATAAAAACACATTAAGATACCATCTTGAATCACCATTAACAACCATCAACATCAACATAATCATACAACAAATAAAAATCATAATTTGTTATTTAAAACTTTGTTCTTGAGCTCCACAGATGAAAGGGGTCCGTGGATGAACACTATGCATACCTTAATTGAAATTTCTCTGAAAAAATCAGTGAAATCGCTTGGTTTTGGGTCTTCAAATTGAAACCCTTGTTCTTGTTCTTGAGAGTATTTGATGAAAAAGAATATATTTTGGTGTTTTGGGGCCTTAATCACGTGTTTGGGAGCTTATATATGGGTGGAAAAGGACCAAAATGCCCTCTAAAACACGAAGGTGGAATGCTGAAAAACTGGGCACCTACCAGAGTTGCAGGGCGATGCCTAGATATGCCCCCCCTCTAGCTAGGGTGGTGCCTTGCTTAGAGCAGTGCTCTAGGCTTGGCGGCACCGGCAGACCGCCCTAAGCTACTAGATTGGGCACCCAAATATACCCTTACTCTCCTCCAAAAATTCCAAAACTCACCCAGGATGTACTATAACCTTGCCCCATTGCAACGCAACTTGAAAATTAGAAAACAAAGGATGGGAAGGTCATAAAATAAATTCCTGAAGTTTGGAGGTCTAATATGAGACTAAGTGCTGAAAACATAGCAAAATATTCTAAGTGTTGGAGCTTGTAAAGCTTAAGGAGTTGAAATTTTAGACTTAGCATTTTATGGGGTCTTACACCAACTACCCTTAAAATCAAGGGCACATGCCCTCAACATATCTTCTAAAGTCTGGATGGTCCTTTCAGCCTGACCATCTGTCTGTGGATGAAAAGCATAACTTAAATGAACTTGGGTACCAAGACCCTTCTGGAAAGCTCTTCAAAACTGAGAAGTGAACTGAGTACCCCTATCCAAAATGATAGACAAGGGAACTCCATGCAACCTGACTAACTCTTGGATATACAATCTAGCATATTCTTCAGCTGTATAAGATGTGTGCAGGGGAAAGAAATGAGTGGACTTAGACAATCTGTCCACAACTACCCAAATAGAATCATGATAACCACGCGAAAGAGGTAACCTAGTCACGAAGTGTATATTCACCTTTCCCACTTTTAAGTGGGTATACCAAACTCTTGCATCACACCATCAGGTCTTTTTTGCTCTACCTTAACCTATTGGCACGTTGCACACATTTATATAAAATTAGCTATATCCTTCTTCATACCACTCCACCAATATATTTCCCCCAAGTCACGGTACATCTTAGTAGTACAAAGATAAATAGAATACCGTGCGCTATGCGCTTCAGCCATGATAACCACAACCTTTATGGACTTGATAAAACGAGTGTTCAAACATTATTTGGACATTTTTGTCATAGTGTTTATCGATGATATTCTTGTAGTGAGGATGACCATGCAGACCACCTTAGAATTGTGTTGCAAACTTTTAGAGATCACCAGTTATTCACCAAATTCAATAAATGTGAATTTTGGCTAAGATCAATAGCTGTCCTCAATCAGACGTTAGAAGTTTCTTGGGTTTAGCTGGCTATTACAGATGTTTTGTTAAGGTTTTTTATTATATTGCATCCCCTATGTCTAGATTAACTCAAAAAAAGTTAAGTTTCATGGGTCAGATTCCTATGAGAAGATATTTTAGGAGTTGAAGACTTGACTCACTTCAGCTCCAGTTTTAGCGCTACTTAATGGTTCAGATGGTTTCATTATCTATTGTGATACTTCTAGAATTGGTCTGGGTTGTATTTTGATGCATAGAGGTAAGGTTATAGCCTATGCCTCTAGACATCTTAAGCCTCACAAAAAGAACTATCCTACCCATGATCTTGCATTAACTATTATTGTGTTTGCATTGAAATCTAGAGGCACTATCTTTATAGGGTGTATGTTAATGTGTTTATGAACCACAAAAGCTTGAAATATATGTTTAGTCAGAGGGAGTTAAATCTTCATCAGAGAAGGTGGTTAGAATTGTTGAAAGATTATGATATGAGTGTGTTGTATCATTCGGGCAAGACCAATGTAGTGGAAGATGCCCTTAGTAGACTATCTATGGGTAATATTTCTCATGTGGAGAATGATAAGAGAGAATTAGTTTGAGAAGTTCACTGGTTAGATAGATTAGGTGTGAGGTTGGTTTAGTCAGCTGAAGGGAATGTTTGGGTTCAAAGTAGTTCAGAATCTTCTCTAGTTTTTGAAAGTGAAAGAGAAATAGGATAAGGATACTAGTTTCATTAAACTAAAGGGTTTAGTCAAAGACCAAAAGGTAGAGGTTTTCTCCCAAGGGGGAGATGGTGTGTTGAGATACCAGAGTAGATTATGTGTGCCATGTGTTGACAATTTGAGGAAGTGGATTATGGAAGAAGCGCATAGTGCGTATTACTCCATTCATCCCAGAGCCACCAAGATGTACCAGAATTTGTGGGAAGTTTATTGGTGGAGTGGTACAAATAGAAATATAACAAAATTTGTAGCCAAGTGTGCAACTTGTCAACAGGTTAAGGTAGAGCACCAAAGACCTGGCAGCATATTTCAAGAGTTTGGTATTCCTACTTAGAAGTGGTAAGAGGTGAGTATGGACTTTGTGACTGGATTACCCCATTCGCATCGACAACATGATTCGATTTGGGTTATTATAGATAGATTGACCAAGTCATCCTATTTCTTGATAGTTCACACGTCTTACACAGTTGAAGATTATGCTAATCTATATATCAGAGAGTTATTTAGATTGCATTGAGTTCCCTTGTCTATCATCTCAAATAGGGGTACTCAGTTTACCTCTTGGTTTTGGAAAGCCTTTCAGAAAAGTCTTGGTACCCATGTTTATCTCAGTTCTGCTTTTCATCCATAGATAGATGGTCAGGCAAATAGAACTATTCAGACTCTAGAGGATATATTGAGGGCATGTGTTCTTGATTTCAATGGCAGTTGGGATGACCACTTGTCATTGATCAAGTTTGCCTATAATAACAGTTACCATTCTAGTATTTAGATGGCCCAGTTTGAGGATCTATATGGGTGGAGATGTAGATCACCAGTCGGTTGGTTTAAAATGGGTGAGGACACTTTGATTGGGCCAAATATAGTGTTTGAATCCATGGAGAAAGTTCAGTTGATTCGAGAGAGATTAAAAGTAGCTCAGAGTCGTCAAAAATATATGCAGACGTAAGAAAGAGAGATCTTGAGTTTGAAGTAGATAATCTTGTATATTTGAAAGTTTCACACATGAAGGAAGTGAAGAGATTTGGAAAAAAGGGGAAGCTTAGTCCACGATATGTGGGTCCCTACAGGATTTTGAGTCATGTGGGAAAGGTAGCATATAAGCTTGAGCTACCTGCAGACTTATCATCAGTTCACCCTATATTCCATGTATCCTTACTGAAGAAGTACATGGACGATTCAGCTATTGTAGTCCCTATAGAAAGCATAGATATTTAAAATAGCCTTTCATATGAAGAACTTCTAGTAGAGATTCTTGATCACCAGATTCATAGACTAAGGAACAAAGAAGCTCCCTTGGGCAAAGTTAAGTAGTGAAATCAGTCTGTTGAAGGTGATACTTGGGAAGCAGAAACAGACATACAAACCAAGTATCTACATCTCTTCTCCACAAACTCAGATTCATCCAAAGGTAACAGTCTTCTTTTTTCCAGTCTCAGATTCAATCATATAGTTATCTTCTTGTAAATTTATACATTTGCAGATTAGTTTAGTCGCTTAGTATGTTTTAGATTCAGTCATGCAGTTTTTTCAGTTGTACATGCCAGCATATAGCCTTAGCCCCTCAATATTTTCAGTTTAATTAGTCTCATTCGAGGACGAATGTTCCCAAGAGGAAGATATTGTAATACCTCGTACTTTTCCTAGTCCTATTTAGCTCCTAGTGTGTCAAGTGGAATCTTTAAAAATGAATAACTCTTGATACATATAGAATTTTCCAGCTGTAGACCTACCAGTGTGTAGATAATTGAATTAGCTTTTCAACAATACCAATTTCACCTTAATCCGATAATCAATTGAGAAGTTATGGCGATTTTAGTGAGAAATAGTAGAGCACCGCATCGCGGTGAGGTGAAGAATTGCAATTTTACGATTTCCAGTGAAGCACCACGATTAGCCCGCATTAAGTGAAGTCTAAATTTCCACTCATCCTTTTCCAGTACCTCACTACGATTGGCCAGTGTCGCACCAAGAATCATGGTGGAGTGCAAAATGGCACTCATCCTTTCGGTGATGCAACACGATTATGCCGCATGGCGCCAGAGCCCAAAATAGCAATTGTCCCTTTTCCAGTAAGCCACTGTGATGGGTTTTCCAATTCCAAATTAGTTTTTCAAAAGGGCAATCTAGTCATTTTCCAAGCCTTCAAATCATGAATAACAAGGAATTAAACCTATTCTAAGCATTATACGCTCATATTTCATCAAACTACTCTCCAAGAAATCCTAGAACTTCAATTTCAAATCCTCAAGAAACCCAAATTCCATCATTCTTTTTCCAAGATAACCTAAAATTCAAGATTCCCAATTCAAGAACTTCAAGAATCAAATCTACAAGAGCACAAATAGGAACTCAAAGTTCAAGCTTCTTCATTCATTCATTAATAAGGTATATAGGGTTATGAACAAGGATAATTCTTTCATATTTGTGCCCAAAATTAGTTTTAAAGTTGAATTTTTTATATGAAATTATATGAATTTCAGTCTAGGGTATATACCCACTCATTACAATTTGAAGATTATGAGATTACAAGTGAATTAGATGTTAAATTGCATATCTACTTCTGTATTTTTATGCGTTTGACATTATTTTCCAAATTTAGAATTAAATTATCAATGCTTTCATTACTAAGCATGAACTTTATGATAATTTGACATGAAATTGATTCATGGGTTATCAACCCTAGTTTGAATGTTGATGTTTCAAGAAGATTATGCTTTTAAGCATCCCATGACTAGTTATATTCAGATTTTGAACAAAGATTTGATGTTTTGATCTCAGGTTAGATATGGAATCCACTTTATAGATTTAACTACAGTTTATAGTAAACAGATTCACCAGAGATTTTCATTGTAAACCCTTATACTAGTTTTAAAAGTGAATTTCCTACAGAATGAGCATATAGAATAAAGAGTGTAGTATTTAGCACCTAGTTGGGTATGTTTACATGCCCCAGAACTACGAGCTAACATAGATACAAATTATCAAATTATTCCCATTTCTATATGGATGATAGTTACAGATGTGATCACTTAGCTTAGGTTATACTCCTTGGTAAGAGTATGAAACCTCTCCCCAATGTGAGGTATTCCCATAAGGGAACTAGACGTTGGACACTATCATAGCTCACATAGTGTATGCCCGCTAGAAGAACCTCCCTACAACCTACAGAAAAGTGTAAAGAATAACAGAAAAATTTTTAGAAACTAAGTGTAAAGGCTCACAATTTTATTCAGATATTCTTTTATATAAGTCATTAGCAACAAAATTTCAGATTTTAGATACAAACGTGAGACCTTTTACATTTAGCATGTATGATTTGAAAATAGATTTCAAGCACAAATTTAGAACTAAGTATGGTGGCTCACAATATTCATATAGTATGTTCTATCATTCATGATTTATGATTACAGTTTTCAATTACTCCAGTCAAAGTGAGTCATTATTACTTAGCATGCATTATTTATGATAAAGATATATGTATTCCATCACTATTTTACTATGCATTTCACCCCCATATACTCAGTACATTCTAGAGGTACTGATCCACATATATGTCTATGTCCTATATTGTCTCATAATGTAGGTTCAGGTGCTTAGTTTCAGCAGCGTGATTGATTTTGAGCATCTCCATCTACATCCTAAGAGTTGGTGAGTCCTCATAGTTTGGGGACCTAGTTATTCAAAATTTCTAGTTCATTACAATAGTTGATTCAGTATTTCCAATCAATTTGAGTCAGCTGGAGGTTTGTCCCAGTGGATCTCTAGTTATTAGTAGTAGAGGCTTGTCAGACTGCTAGTTATGATTCAGATTTCTAGTGTTGATTGTTCTAACTTTTAAGTCTAATATTTTCAGATATCATGTTTGGATAATTTCAGCTTAGCTCTAATAGAATTCCATATTTTACTTTGATTATATATCTATATTTCTTTATTATGAGCTTCAGATTTAGTGAAAGGCTTATAGGGTTAGCTTAAGGCTACTCATAAACTTGAGCACCGTGTGACGCCTTGGGACCCACTTTTGGGGCATTATAATTCAAGTTTTAAAGGATATGCTCTGCACTTGTGTGATGGATTTTGGTGGCCAGTGAAAGTAACATTAGCGTTAGCAGAGTTTTCCTATAATAATAGCTACCATTCTAGTATTGAAATGGTTTTTTTTTAGGCATTGTATGGTAGGAATTGTCGCTCTCCAGTTGGTTGGTTTGATATTTCTGAGGTTAGACTTTGAGGTACGGACTTGCTTTGTGAGTCCTTGGATAGAGTCCAAATCATTCAGGATAGACTTTAAGCTGCTTAGAGTAGGCAGAAGTGCTATGTTGACCACAGACTTTGTACCTTGAGATTTGGTGATTGGTGACTGTGTTTTTTCAAGTTTCACCTATGAAGGGTGTGATAAGTTTTAGTAAGAGGGTCAATTTAGCCCCTGGTATATTGGTCCATTTGAGATTCTTCGGACTGTTGGTGATATGGCCTATAAGTTAGCTTTGACCCCAGATTTATTGGTTGTTCATTCAATTTTTCATGTTTCTATGCATTATTGTTATATTCCTGATGAGTCTCATATCATTTGTTGGGAGTCGGTTCAGTTAGATGAGCGGTTGTCTTTCGTTGAGGAGCCAGTCTCCATTTTGGCTAGGAATATTAGACGGTTGTACTCTAAGTTATCTCTATGGTTATGGTAGCAGCGACATCAACATGTAGATGAGGCTACTTAGGAGGTCAAGGTTGTTATGCATAGTTCTTATCCCCATATCTTTGTTGATTCAGGTATTTCTTTGTCTTAGTTCTAGGACGAACTAGATTTCTTATGGTAAATGATGTAATGACCAGAAATTTGATGAAATATGTGAAATTTATAATTTTGTGTGATTTAACTATTTCCCCCTCCCTATTGTATTATGTGATATTATAATTTTTGGTGTCTTCTAGAGCCTTACTTTGGACTTATATGGATATCTTTTGATATGTGCAATAGATGGCCAAAAGAACTGTGGCAGCAGCTCATAAATATCGATTTTAGGGTAGGTAGACCTTTGGTTTGGGTCCCGATTCATCCGAACTCATTTTGACCTATTGGTCAAAAAGTTAGAAAATTGGAAATATGGGTGTGGGACCTACATTTGATGGAAAAGACCTTAGATGAAAAATCTGACTTGGCTAACGCATCTAAAACGTTGATTTTAGGGTGGTAGCATGTTTGGTGTGATTTTAAGGCTTTTAAATTCAATTTCGACCCTTGATTTGAAAAATTGAGATTTTGAATTTTGGGGTCAACTTTGTGAAAATGATATTTTAAAAAAAATCTTGATATCATTATTGAGCTCGGAGCATTGAATTTAGTATGGTTACATAGTTCGTTTGCATATATCAACTCTGAATAAATCCTGGATATTCCGTCGAAGTCCAGGTTGGACTTAAAAAGGAAAAATTTGGTGTAAAGAGAAAAATCTGCAATATATCACAGCTCCCCCCCCCCCCCCCCCCCCCAATTTTTTGCCCATTTTTCCGTTCTTCACCTTGTCTATTGAGAGTTAAACCCTAAAATAGTGTGAGAGTTTAAAAGTGAAGCTTTTGGGAGCTTGAAAAGCTAGATTAACTTTTATTTCTTGATTCTATTATGGATTCAAGTTGAGATTTCATCGTTTTCTACTTTAATTCCTTGATTAATTTCTCAAAACTCCAAAAATCTTGGACTTGATTTTAAACCCCAATTTCTCTCTTTTTCACTTTACTAATATTTTAATCTTATAATCACTAGTTTTTCGTCAATTTAACCTTCAAAACAACTGTGATTCTTGATTTTAACACGGAATTCAAAGATTTTACCCGATAAAGCTTAAAATGATTTTTATTTGTTTCAAACCTCGTTTTTTACTCGATTTGACTTTGATTTTCATCTGTAGATTTCTAAAAATATGGGGAACATATTTTTATAATAAAGTTTTTATTTTGCCCTTCTTTTCAAAAACCCATTTTGAGAGTCCGTTTTGACACCAAACCAAAAGTAGGCAATATAGGTATTGTTGGCTTTGTTTTGATACGTAGATTATATATTTCTTAGTTATAGTTGATTTAGGAATCATTGATGAAAAGTAAGGTCGTTGGTTCAAAGTGTAGCAGATCAATTTCGGCATTCAAGGTAGGTTATAACTTAACTCTTCAGACTGGGTTGGGTACACGTTTAAGAATGAGAATTAATCATGAAATATGGCTATCTATATGTTTTCCCCGTTTGAGGGTTTAAATATGATGTAATTGTTGAATCTATAATATCATGTGATATGTGTGATCGTGCGGGGTCTTATGAGATGTTGATAGCCGAGAATATATATGAATAATAGTATTGTGTTGTTAGACATGCCTATTATGGTTCCTTTGGCCTATTGTGATATATTCATACTTTGTGGGCATACAAATCATGTGCGAAATTCATGGATAGTGGAATTAGTGAGCGGATATTGACTCACGTGGTTGTGGAATTGTAAAATTATGGTTAGTTGTGGAAATACATCATATGGATTGTTTGTGGAAATATATTATGTGGATTGATTATGGAAATACTCATTTTGAATGGTTGCGAATAGTGCATCATCATTCTCATGTCATTATACACATCCTTTCACTTATTTGATTTATTGTTTTATATTTACTTATTGCCATGTATGTGTACTTGATATGTGTCTTATTCTATGTATGTTCTTTGAAAATACTGAAAATATTGGAAATCCTAAAAATACTGGAATTATTAGAAACACTAGAAATAGTGAAAACACTAGAAATACTGAATATTGCTCAAGGCTGTGTGCCAACCTCAAGGTTGTGTGCCAATCTTGAAGGCCGTGTGCCAATCTCAAGATTGTGTGCAAACCTCATGCATAATCATTATCACCATCATTATTATTATATCATACATTGCATTTGTTTTATCCTGATTAATGTTGTGATTGAATTTCCATATTGACTTGTTATATGTCTACTTGCTCTATATCCTGTAACTTATAATTGACCATCCTATATATACGTGTTCTTCTCTGTTTATACTTGCATGTGATATAATGTATACTTGTGTTATACTTTTCGTATTTGTTGTATTTATGATGTGTGTGTGTGTATATATATATATATATATATTAGAACTATTAGTGCAAGCGGTGTGGGCTACCAATGTGGGTTATTTTCTTATTGCAGGTGATGTGCCAGTAGTGTGTATTTTGTGTACTTTATTTTCTACTTTGCTCGGTCGGTCTAGATACCTATAGAGCACACCATAATCACTTATATTGTACCCTTTTGGTGCAGATTCAGGTTCAGGTGTGCCCCACATTACTTGACTCAGGAGATTGTTGGAGTTTTCAAGGTATTTGATGATTTTCTGGAGTCTGGATGTCTTCTGCTACCTTTCTCTATAGACTATATCCTTATTTTCATTCCTAACACAGAGTTACTCTTATTTTTGAAAATCTTGTGTATTCCATTTGGATTCAAGTTGTACTAGATATGTTTTTATACTGTTGAACTGGTTTTGGGAGTTATGGATGCATTGTTATGTTTTTTCTGCATTTATTACACTTGGGTGATTCGGCTTCGTTCTAGAAACATTACCTTGAGTTATTATTGTCTTCTCCCCTTTTGTGTATTGCTTGGGTGATAGGCTTAATTGTCAAGATTTGCCGTGACAAGTGCCATCATGACCCTTTGGATTTTGGGTTGTGATAAGAAAACATGTAAAAGTGGATGAACAACTGATAAATCTGGGGGCAAAGCCAACTTATAAGCCACATTACCAACAATCTGAAAAAATCTCAAATGGGCTAATATACCTGAGATGTGAACACTAAACCTTAATTTGAGATTATAGACACAGGCATACCATAAAGACGCAAAATCTCAGTAATGTAGATACAGGCCAACCTATCAACACTAAAAGAGATCTAAACTGAATTGAAATGAGCAGATTTAGTCAATTCATCCATGAAGACCCAAAAACTATCCGAATTATGAGAAGTGCGAGGCAATCCAGTCATGAAGTCCATAGTAATCCATTCCCATATCTACTCTGAAATGGGTAACATCTAAAGCAAACCTCTAAGCCTAAACTGCTCGGCCTTCACCTACTGGCAATAAAGGCGACGTGCTATAAAATCCGTTACATCTTTCTTCATACCACCCTACCAGTAATGTTGTCTTAAATCACGGTACATTTTAGTCACTCCCAGATAGATAGAATACCTACAACAATAATCCTTATGCAAAATCAATCTAATTCAATCACCCACTCTCGACACATAAACCTAGCCTCCGATTCTCAAAACACCATCTAAATCAAGTGAGTCTTCCTTATCCTCACCACTCAACACCATATCCCGGATCAATCTTGATCCAACACCATCAAACTAGTGAGCTTGAATCGGCTCCATCAAAGAATACTTAGCCTCCACGAACGTCAAAACACGTCCATGTGTCAAAATATCAATCCTAACCATCTAGTTAGCCAAAGAATGAACCTCTAATGCCAAAGGCCTCTCCTGAGTCAAAAGATACACCAAACTACCCATGCTAGTCGATTTCCAGCTCAGGGCATCTACAACCACATTTGCCTTACCCAGATAGTAGAGAATAGATAAGTCAAAATCCTTAAGTAACTTGAGCTAATGATGCTGTCTCGTATTAAGATCTCACTGGATGAAGAAGTAATGAAAGATATGATAATCTAAGAAAATCTTGCAACAGACTCTATACAAGTAGTGCCTCCATAACTTCAAAGAAAAAACAACCACACACAAATCTAAATCATAGGTAGGTAATTCTTCTTATCGGGCTTTAACTGACAAGAAGCATACTCAATCACCTTACCCTTCTGCATCAACACAACACCTAACCCAACACCTAAAGCATCACAGAAGAGTTAAAACCCACGCCCTTCTTTGGAAAAGTCAAGATAGGAGCTGATATCAATAAATCCTTGAGCTTTTGGAAGACCACCTCACAAGCATCAGACCACTGAAAGGAAATCTTCTTCAGAGTCAACTTGGTCAATAGGGATGCAATAGATGAGAAACCCTCAACAAATCGACGATAATAACCTAGTAAGCTAAAAAAAACTTTGAATCTCAGTAAGAGAAGTAGGCCTATCCCAAACACAAACTGTTGTAATCTTGGATGGATCAATTATAATACTTTTTTTAGTCACCACATGACCTAAAAAAGAGACAGACTCCAACCAAAACTCACACTTAGAGAACTTAGCATACAAATTCTTATCCCTCAATCTCTGAAGCACAATTCTCAAATGCTCCTCATGATCAGCCTCACTCTTGGAATAGACCAAGATATCATCTATAAATATAATAATAATGGATTCAAGATATGATCTAAATAACTAATTCATCAACTCCATAAATACGGCTGAGGCATTGGTCAACCCAAAGGACATGACCAAGAACTCATAATGACTGTACTAAGTCCAAAAAGTTATCTTTAGAACAGTCAAAGCTCTAATTCTTAATTGGTGATACCTGGATCTCAAATTAATCTTTGAAAATATCGAGGCACTCTAAATCTGGTTGAACAAATCATCAATACAAGGAAGAGGATACTTATTACTAACTGTTACCTTGTTCAACTTCTGAGAATCAATACACATACGCATAGGCCTATTTTTTCTTCACTAACAAGATAGGTATACCTTAAGGTCATACACTGGGTCAGATAAATTCCTTATCCAACAACTCCTCCAACTGATCCTTCAATTCATTCAACTCAATTAGGGCTATCCTATAAGGAATATAAATATGGGCCTGGTGCTCGGGTCAACATCAATTGAAAAGTCAATATCATAATTTAAAGGCATACTAGGTAAATCCATCAAAAACACATTTGTGAACTCCCAAACCACATGAACTGAATCCAAATAAGGAGGTGAAGCAACACTAGTATCACAAATATGATCCAAATATTACAAACATTAATTATCAACCAAGAAACGAGCATAAACATAAGATATAACACTCTTAAGACCCGAATGAAGCATACCCTTCCAAGTTATCCTTGGCATTCCTGGCAGAGCTAAAGTGACAGCCTTAGTATAATAATTCAGGACTATATAGTAAGGAGACAACCAATCCATACCCAAAATAACATTGAAGTCAACCATATCTAAGACAAGCAAATATACCCAAGTCTCAGGCCTAACAAAATCATAACACAAGATCAGTACACTCAATCCATCATAAAAGAATCTTCTATAGGGGTAGATACACAAATTAAAACCTGAAGCAAAATATGCAGAAACATAGAAGAAGATCAATCTAGGATCAAACAACATAGGTGATGGTCTAAAACAAATAAGGACAATACCTATGATAACAATGTTAGAAGCCTCTGCCTCTGGTCTAGCGGGTATAGCATAGCATTATCCATGACCACCAACTGCCCGAGTAGCCCTACGTGTAACTTCATGGGAACTAGAAGTTCTACCTCGTGCACCTCTTGTAAAACCTCTACCCCTCACAGCTAAAATAAGAGTAGATTTGAACACACGGAAAGGACATTCCATAGCCAAATAGCCAGTCTCATCACATATATGTAAGATCTACGACCCGACTCAGTAGGAAGAGAATGACTGGAAAAAAACGGCCACCCTAAACTACTGAACCAGAAGACCCACTACATAAGCTTTGAAAGGCTTTCTGCACTGGCCTTCTATGATACTCATGGAAACCTCTAGAATTTGTCCCTTGAGAAGCGTGACCTCTGAACTCTCCTATATGATACACCTTCTGTGCGCCTCCTTGGGACACTCAAAGAATACCCTCAGTCATCTTAGTATGGTCCACTATACTCTGAAATGATGCTCCAAACAATACCATCTGAGACGTAGCTAACTAAAAAGAGACATCCAACCCCTTTATAAACTTCTAAATCTTCTCAACTTCGGTGGAAATGCTGGCATAGGAATATCTATACAAGGCATAAAAGTGTGCCTCATACTTTGCAATAGTCATGGAGCTTTGCTCCAGGTGATCAAACTTATCTCTTATCTGATCCATCAGATTGTAAGGACCAAACCTCTAAAAAAAGGCCTCAACAAACTGATCCCAAGACATCTCAAGAGAATAAAGAGGTCTATAACCAACAAGTGACCTCTACCAATCTCTAGAAGCATCCCTAAACTGATTAGTAGTATACGTAATACTAAGCAATTGAAATGACCCCAGGTTAAGTAACTTCTCACAAAATTGATTAAGAACTCATAGGCATTCTCACCCACAACAACACTGAACCTAGGGGGCCCAAACAAGTGAATTTGTCAAACCTCTTCTTTTCCTCCAAAGATATGACTGCACTCCCCATAAGAGGAGGCATAGTGAATCTAACTAGCTGAGATACCATCTAAGGAGGTAATATAGATGAAGGTTAAACTCCTATTCTCAAAATACCATACTCAAATATAGGTGTTGAAGGAGGAATAACCCTCGAAGTTTGTGGAGTACCAAAAGAAAAAGTAGGTAACATGGGAGGATCCATACTTGGGGCTGAAAGAACACCAAAAGAAGACAGCGGCATAGATAAAGGTGCAATACTCAGAGATGTGAAATCACCAAGCACACTCAAAGGAGCACCTTCTAAATGGCTCAACAAGTGAATCAACAACCCTTAAATATTAGGGTTGAAAAATTCGATGGGACCAAAGTAGGGCCCATATCTCCAAAAAGTTTAACACGAGGTTCAGGGGAAAGTAGCATAGTACTGCTCCTGGATAGGGCAAATCCACATGCCTACCTACTACCTCGAACTCATCCATGACTCATAACTCGACTTCTAGACTAGGCTCTCTTCTCGAATGAAGGCTTAACATCTCTAATCTCCCAAGATTTAGTCATCACCAACTACGCAGAATACAGTGAAATATGACTTAGAACACAAGGTACAAAGAAATCTACACGATAAGGAACAAAATAAAGAAAATTTTCTAAAGACATCCTATAGTCACTCAAAGATTGATACAAACATCTATATATCGATCTGAGAGACTCTATTAGACATCTCTTTCTTACACCATTAAGACTAATGAACATGGTTTCTCTGATACCAATTTGTCATGATTTAAAAATAAGGGTCATAATGACACTTGTTGTGGTAAACCTTGGCAAGTAAGCCTATAACATAAAATGATACAACAGGGAAATAATAAAACTAACCCAAACTAAGGCATCTAGAATAAAGCTGAACCACACAATATAATAAAGCATAAAGATATAACCAATGATACCATAATCCCAAAACCTGGTGTCATAGTGTAAGAACATAACTAGTGTAACTGGAGGTCAAAATATATAAGATTTTTAAAATAGAAATAACTATATATCTGAATAAAAATAAAGACATAGTCTAAGTAAAGAAAAGTAGTAGTTGACTCCGGAAGCAATAATCCAAATGCTACCTCAAATAGCTCTAAAGTATTGCCTAAAGTCAACTATCGTGAGGCGCACTCAAGCCAAAATCTACACCGAAAGGATGCAATAGGGGTGAGTACGGTCCAGTTGTATTTAGTAGGTATCATAGGCAGACAAAGTAAACCAGAAAATAAAACATAACAAATACACACTAAGGGCACATTACCGACAACCAGAACATGTCCCAGAAGGTAACCCACACCGTCTCCACCAATAATTCTAATAACCACACATATAACAAATACAAGTAGAGAAAAAAACAAATATATACATAAATATCAAACACAATTAAAGATAGATAGAACAAATGGATAGCTAACAAGTCAAGACAGGAATACAATCACAACATAAGCATAATAATGTAGATGCAATAATGATGATGTGATGCATGAGGTTGTTGCACAACCTCTGTATACACCTACGAAGCTAAAGCTTTACAACATAGGAACCATGAGGGGTTCGTCAACCCATATACATCTAATCTAATACCAATATCCATATCTCCTCTCTAGCACATCTTTGGTAAAGAGTTTCTAAGATGACATATTTTTTGTCAGAAAAAGCCAGTGCTTTTCATATTTTCAGTATTTCCATGGTGGTACCAACATTTCATGAATATATATGATATGAGGATGTAATTTCCACAACCAACCAGAATGAGAATTTCCATATCCAACCAATATATCAATTAAGTGAGTCAAAATCCACTCATTAATCCAACCATCCATGAATCCAGCATAGTCCATATACTAATAGAATGAAATATATTTAAAATGCACTATTGATACCACATTAGCCCTTTTCAGCAAACATGATATAACTAATTTCATATACACAAGACCAACAATATCATATAGGACCCTAACATATCATATAGGACCCTAACAATCACACATAGCAAATAATGTTCCAAAAATCACCAAATAACATCTATATATAGGCCCCCACATTGGCACAACACAATGATATAGTCATTTTCATGATTAGTTTCCACACACTTAACATGATTTTGTAACTACATTAACTATACAACCCAGTTTGAAGAAAGTTAAGTCATAACCTACCTTGAATGCCAAAATTGATCTGCAAGCCTTCAATTTGAAGCCTTTACTCCTATCGAATGGACTTGCAATCAACTAAAACATGAAAATATAGAATTTATACACAAAAATAAATACAATGATACTCATATTACCTATTTTCAGGCCGGGATCAAAACAAAATCTCAAAATAGATTTTCAAAAAAGGACAAAATCACAATTTTATTTCAAAAACATTTTTCATATTTTTAGGAGTCTAAATCTGAAAATTGAAGTGAAAACAAGGTCCAAATTGAATAAAAATCATGTTTAAGATTTACCAACAAATTTCTCAAAAATTATTTTTGAAATCAAGATTTTGATATTGTTTTGAAGTCATACTATGAAGGTTTGGGAAAGGGTGGTAGAGTTGAGGTTGAGAAGGATCATGAATATCTCTGAAAATCAGTTTGGTTTCATACAAGATTGCTCAACCACTGAGGACATTCGCCTTGTGAGGAGATTAGTTGAGCAGTTTTGGGAGAGGAAGAAAGACTTGCACATGGTGTTTATTGGTCTTGAGAAGGCATATGACAGAGTTCTGAGGAAGATTCTTTGGAGGTGGTTGGATTCTAAATGAGTGCTTGTGGTGTACTCTATGTTAATCTAGGACATGTATGATGGGGTGAAGACTTGTGTGACGATGGTAGGTGGAGATTCAGAGCATGTTTCGGTTTTGATAGGGTTGTACCAGGGATCAAATTTTAGTCCATTTTTATTTGCCTTTGTGATAGACGATTTGATGCAATATATTCAAGGACAGGTGCCTTGGTGTATGTTATTTGTGGATGATGTGGTACTGATTGATGAGACTCGGGGAGGAGTTCATGATAAGTTGGAGATTTGGAGACAGACACTTGAGTCTACGGGATTTCAACTGAGTAGAACTAAGAAGCAGTACTTGGAGTATAAGTTTAGTGATGTGTCGGAGGAGGATGAAGTAGTGGTGAAGTTGGACTCTCAGACCATTCAAAAGAGGGAGAGTTTCAAGTATCTAAGGTCTATGATTCAGGTCAATGGAGAGATTGATGAGAATGTCACGCATCGTATTAGAGCAGGGTGGTTGAAATGGAGGCTCGCTTTGGGAGTCTTATGTGATAAGAAGGTGCCCTCGAAACTTAAAGGTAAGTTCTACAGAGTGGTAGTTCGGCCAGCTATGTTATATGGAGCAAAATTTTCGCCAGTTAAGAACTCCCACATCCAAAAGTTAAAAGTGGTAGAGATAAGGATATTGTGATGGATGTATGGACATACCAGAAAAGATAAGGTGAGGAATAGGATTATTTGGGAGAAGGTGGGAGTTGCTTCAGTGGATGACAAGATGCGAGAAGTGAGTTTACGTTGGTTCAGGGATATGATGATGTAACACCTCAATTTTCTAAACTAGAATGCTACACGATGCTCATGACCCTGAAGGACCACAAGCTATCCCATAACTGATATCTATGCCTGTATACTGCATAATAAAATATGAAAATGCAAAAACATGTACTAAATGGCCATAAGGTTCAAATATAAATAAAACATCTGATAAGAATAATGTCTGAAAATGGTATAACCATACCAAAACAAGTTTGAAATAACTATCTAACATGCTATAGTCTGGAAAGCCTCTAAAATGTCTGAATAAGAAGTTGATGGGATATGTCCCTAACTAACTCTAACTACTAAAATAAACTGAAAACTAAAATAGTAATGAAATCATCATGTCCTTGAAAGATGAAGGCTCACTTCTAACTTTAACTGCTGAGACTGGAATCTACTACTGATTTGAAGCTCGTGCCTCTGAACCTATGGTGTAACATAAGAGAAAGCAGCAAGCACAAATGCGTTAGTACGTCTGAATGTACTGAGTATACGAGTGAGGTAGGCTAAATGTAAAGGGTTAAATTCATGAATAATGCTGACTAATATGAACGTGAGAATACATACATGCATAAGCAACTATAACTGAACTCGTGGTGATACTGACTACTGAATTTGAATACTAACATCATGAGTTTACTGATACTGAGATACTAAATATATGAATAACTATTTCTGATAGTTTGAATTATGAAGAACTGGACTGCTTGACTGTGTCTAACAGTCCTGAAACTGAATACTGATAGCGTAAGATATGAAGACTGATATAACTGACATAAATATTATGATCTACATAATCGATGTAACTAATACTGAGCGACTGTATCTAATAGCCTATGTTCTGATGGAACTATCTGAGTTCTGTTCTACAGGGAGTAACTGAATCTGATATCAGTCCTATCTAGCGGGTGATCTTTGAGTATATTGATAATAAAGATGATTTGACTTAGTCTGAGATTAGTCCTATCTAGCAGGTGATCTTTAAATTTGATGATTCTGATACTGATTAACTATAGCTGAGATCAGTCTTTTCTAATGAGTGATCTTGAAGTTTATTTAATCGGCATGCCCCATGCTAAGCTAACTAGGGTCCAATCTCTACCCTGACTGGAAGGGTGTCAGTATCACACCACCAGTAAAGACAACTACTGTGGAGTCAGTCCTAATCTAGAGGGTGACTCATAGGACCAGTCCTATACTTATAAATATGCTAACGGGTGATCCCTGACTATGTCAATCCTATCTAATGGGTGACATCTCATACCTATGTTGGCTACGTAGTTCTGGAACTTAGGGATTGTTTCTAAGGATCTCAGTCCTATCTAGTAGGTGAGTCCCCATCCTTAGGATCGCTCGGTGTTGAATCCTACTCCCATCTAAAAGACACTGAACTAAATAACTGAGTTGAACTGAATAATGAACTGAGCTGATTAGCTGAACTGATACTAATGGTGTTATTTAGCGGAGCTAAACTAAGTTTAATGAGTTTCTCTAACGGACGAAACATACTGAGTTCTAAGGACTGACTGAGAGTACTAAAATTACTGAGATTGCTAGGAATACTGCTATTACTAAGATTACTGAGATTACTGAGATTACTGAGTACTGGGATTACTGAACTACTGAGATTACTAAGATTTTTGACTTTTCCTGAGTCATATGATTGACTGAATTCTATAAATCATGGCTTGAATGAGAGTATCATGAGAACATGACATGGCTCTAGGCACACAACTATATTTTTTGGGTACGAGTAGCCCTAAGACTTGATAGAAGGAAACTGACACAATATGACAATTCTTGAATACATAATCAAGATCAACAATCCTTAATACACTAACTTGGGGATTTCATACAATACATAGTTATCATAGTATTGTTCATGAATAAGAATGCAAACATTCATAACATAATTCCATACTTTAACATCATGAGCATTTTATCAACATATGCATGTCACAACAATAATATATTAAGCATGAGAGAGTAGTATGCATTTATCATGTAGGTAATACTTTAGATATTATTCATAAATTCTAGGCTCTTAGGCCTTTTATTAAACATCTTACATGCACCACTTCGAGCATAGGTTATTCATGAATTCAACAACCCAAATCACCCAAAGTTCATATATTTTAACTAACATACCATCCTAGTTTCATACAACCCATAAAGATTCTATCGTGACACATTCAACACATAAACAAGATCAACAATAAAATCAAAACATAACAAGCATGGCATATAGTTTAAAAATAGGGTTCTTGGACTTCATGGATGAAAGGAGTCCATGAATGAACACACACATACCTTAGTTCTTGATTTTAGGAAGATTAACGAAAAGATTCTTGGAATTCGATTGTAGAATTTGCTTGAACTTGAATCTTCTATGAAAAACCCTAATGTTTTCTTGAGAGGATTTTGAGACAATAGGTTATATTTAGGTGTTTCTAATCCTTAATCCTGTGTTATTGAGTATATATACTAAGGCAAAATGACCAAAATACCCCTAAGAGCACGAAAGTAGAATGCTAAAAACTGGGCAAGCACTAGAGTTGCAAGGCGGCGCCTGCCTAATCTCAGTGGACTACCTCGGGTGGCTCCTACCTAAGCTCGGCAGACTACCCTAGGTGGCGCCTGCCTTATAGCGGTGCTATAGCTAGGGCAACGCTGGATTATCACCCCGAGCTACTATTTTGGAAAGCCAAACACATCTTTACACCTTTTGAAAATTCCAAAACTTACCCAAGATTTACTACGACCTTTCCCCATCACAACGCAACTTGAAAATCCAAAAACGAAGGTCGGGAAGGTCCTCAAATAAATCCTCAAAGTTCGGTGGTCTAAAATAAGTCTAAGTGTTGAATCTTGAACACTTAGCAAAATTTTCTAAGTCTTGGAGCTTGGAAAGATTAATGAGCTAAACTTTAGACTTAGGATTTTATGGGGTATTACAGATGAGGAGGGGCTTTGATGCTCCAGTGCGGAGGTGTGAGACACTAGCTATGGATGGTTTTAGGGGGCAAGAGGTAGACCGAAGAAATATTAGAGGTTGGTAATTAGGCATGATATAGAGCAGTTATAACTCACAGAGGACATGACCCTCGATAGGAATGTATGGAGGATGCAGCTTATGGTAGAGGTTCAGGGGATGGGAGTACATCAATAACAGTAAGGGAGCATTTTCTTGTGCCTGTAGTTTCTTATTTGTGGTGCTATGTAATGTCTAAGATTTTGGTTAGATAGTTCTTACTATTATCTTGTGTTTGTAGTATTATCTTGTTGCTAGCGGTGTTAGTTTATTTTTCATATTGTACTAGTTCATATTCACTTATCTTTTGTGTTTGTTATACTGTTATCAGTTCTAAGCCGTGGGTATATTAGAGATAGCCTTTCTACTTCACTTGAGGTAGTGGTATGGTCTACGTACACTCTACCCTCCCCAGACCCCACTATGTGGGAATACACTGGGTATGTTGTTGTTGTTGAGGATGAAATTGAGAGTAAACTGATAATTTTAAGATTAGAAAGTTATCCATTTGAATATGGATTGAAAATGGTGTTTGAATCAAAGAAATACAAGTTTTAGGCCTTCCGGGTCAGAATCCCCAATTTTCACTTTAATCCGTGTTAAAACAATTGTTAGATGATAAAATTAGAGTAAAGTAGTTGAAATAGGTGTTTAGAAGCTTACCTAATCTTAGAAATTGAGGAAATTGCTCAAATTCTGAAAACCCTAAGCTTCAAATTTCAAAATGAGGGAGAAAGGGCAAAATATGGGTATATGTAGGGTCCAAGTCTCTGTGGACCCTTCAGAATCCTGTGAATGCAAATAAAATATGATACCCTATCAAATTCGATGCTTTGAACTCAATGGAAATATTGAATTTTCAAAAAAAAAATCGTTTTAACTAAGTTGACCCTCAAAACTAAATTTCACAACTTTTTGAACCGAAGATCGAAATGCAATATAAAAGCCATAAAACCACACCAACCATGTTACCACCCTAAAATCAACGTTTTGAATTTGCTGGCGTAGTTTGTTTTGCCATCCGATGCACAGATCAATAAATATCGACCGAAGTTAACTATAAGGCTCTCAAAGCTACCAAAAATCATAATTTCATATAAATCATGTCAAAATGCACTGAAAATCATGTCAACTACCCCCACACCCCATAAATATCATAAAGCAACCACGGAGAGGGGCAAAATGATTTAATCACATGGAAATATATATTTTACTTAATTCATTAAAATTTAAGTCGTTATACTAAAATAATGAATCATCGTACATGAATCTTTATTTTCCTATAATTATTTTTTTCTTGTCAAGAAACACACAAGCACTCTATATTAATATTTCAGAACAAAATATTAAAATTTTTACCGATGAACAATTTCACTGCATCACATTAATATTTTTGTCCCAACTGATGCAGAGATTTGAGTCAAATACTTAATACCACATAAAAAAATTATACTATTATGAAATATAAAGAAAGAACAAGAATAAATAGAGAGAGAAGAGAGGAGACTTCTTTATTTCTCTTGATAGATGAGAGATCATAAGAATGTTCAGAGTACAATGAAAAACCCCCCTCTATTTATAGGAGAAAATACTCCTAGTTTTTTCTCTAAGAGATAGATACTTTAAATCCTGATAGATATCAACTAGATCTTGATAGATCTTGATAGACATTCACTCTAATGTAAATACATTTATAACACTCCCCCTTGAATGTATAATTGATAGATTATATGCCTCGTTAAAACCTTACTAGAAAAACCCCAGTGGGAAAAAAATATAGAGAAGGAAAAAGAGTACACATCTATAACAATACACATATAGGCTGCCTCATGAAAAACCTTACAAGAAAAACCCAGTAGGATAAAATATTGAAAAGGAAAAAAAGAGTACAGTGCGTATTTGCTCCCTCTGATAAGAACATCAATGAACCTTTGCATCCCGATATTGTGCACCATCTTCTTGAAAGTTGTAATTGGAGAAAAATTGGTGAATAAATTAGAATATTGTAACTTGAATGAATATGTTGTGCATTAACTTCTCCATTCTTTTGTAGCTCATATGTATAGAAAAGTTTTGGCGAAATGTGCTTCGTTCTATATCCTTTTATGAATCCTCCCTTAAATTGTGTTATACATACTGCATTATCTTCATATAGAATCATGGGTACTTATTCACATTTCAAACCACATTTTTCTCAAAAAAGATATATTATGGACCTCAATCACATACTCACTCGGCTTACTTCATGGATAGCTATCATCTCAGCAAGGTTCGATAAAGTAGCTATAATAGTCTGCTTTATTATCTCTAAGATATGGCAGTACCCCCACATATAAACACATAGCCTATTTGAGATCGAGATTTATGCAGGTCAAATAAGTACCCAACATCAGCATAGCCAACAAAATCGAGACTGCAAGCTTTAGAATAAAATAAGATCTTGTGTTTGATCTTATTTTGTGTATCCTAGTAGGAGCAGAAATAAACCTTGCTAATAAATTGACTTAAAAGGCTATATCAGGCCTTGGTAGTATTTACAAGATACATGAGTGCACCACCTACACTAAGATATGGTACTTGATAACTAATCTAATTCAGTATATTTCTCATTTCAACAAATAATATATTGCTTTGAAAACTCTCCAAGAGTTTCAATAATTTTCAAGCTATAAGCTTATACAATATGAGGTTTATTAGTAAGTTTGCTTGAAACTTTTATATTTTGAATCCTTAAAGAAGTTTTCATATAAATTTGTCAAGTGACAATATTTAACATTTCATGTGTGACATCTTCAAGTGTCTGGACTGCAAATCAAATAAGTTTTATTCTTACCAAGATGCATCCTTTTATGTCACTTGATAAATGTTTCTACGTCGGCATGCTTAAATTAACGTAGAATTCAGATCCTCGTGATCTTTCATAATATTATATCAAATATATTGATGATATATCATTTCGTATCGGTTCACAATGTGACATAACATTTTGAGATCTCATCACTTCATTATTTTCAGGTACTTGAACCTCTTATAAGGTTCTATGAAGTGTTATGTCATAGGATCTTCAAGAGCACATTGCCTTATGGTTATTTTCTCCTTATCCTTTTTAAGGATTATTTTATTTGGAACCAGTTAGTCTACCACTTCACGCATGCATAGAATTTGTCCTTCAGAGACACAAAATTGGATCACTTGCACCTTAAATATGAGTTACTTTCGACATTTGGCTTAAATTATCTTTTGAATGAGGATCTGATGATAATTACTAACATATTTCATAGCTGTTTATAATCTCCCCCTTATGTTAGGAAAACTAACATATATCCTCTATCTTCTTTGAGGAATCTATCTTTGTGTATCATGGTATATTCATTAACCTTATATCACACATCAAAAGTATTAGATGGATTAGTTGGTTTCTAACCTTGTACCAATTGAGATGGAAGAAATAATCATAATTTATTAGTCTAATATATACAAGTGCTATTGCATGCAACATATCATATTTTGGACCAACATATGAAGTTTTGTCCTCATTAACAATAGTTTAGCTATTTATCAAAGGCATTCAATATCAAACCATCATCATCAAGATGAATTGTCATGATTACATAATCTGAAAATTATTCTCTTAACTCAATTTTATTGAGCAAGCAACTTTATGAATGTCAGACTGCAAGTTGACAATAAACTCATATGTGATCATTTTATATTGATGCATCTTAGTAGATCACATAAAAGGTGAACGGGCCCATATTCACCTTTTATATTTTTTAGATTTTGAGGGATCAAATCCCAACATTAGTTGGTCCAACCAACTTATCATGAGAACAAGCAACATAAATAATTCTTGAAGAATCTTCTATTTCTTCAACATATGTCAATACTCAATATGCATCTTTTTCGCAATGTAGCAATTGTTCATGTCAATTTATGAACTTTCATGCTAATAAACTCCAACTTTACCATGACATGTGCCTCTTTTCTTTAGTAAATTTTAGATTTACTATTACATGAATAAATTTTTGAATTTACTACTTCAGAAGTAGATTTCAAAATAACTCTTATAAATTATTTTGCCTCTTTCAGAAGTGAGTTATGATACCACCACAGTCAAGTCCAGGTTTGTATTGAAACAATCAAAATTCTCATTCCCCAGGAATGGAATATAACCGTGTATTAAGTCTATCAAATTTTGATAACTTATAACCTCTTTCATGATATTGCTATTTCAGGAGCAAATCGAGGCATAAATATTATAGAGAGAATTTATCTATATCATATTGCTACCATATTCACTTCAAGAATAGAATGGAGCAAATAGCCATCTTTCAGACTTATCATATATTGCTACTATATTCACTTCTTGGAATGGAGCATATTCAATGGACAGATTTCATGTATTTTCATTAAAAATATATTATTTTGCCTTAGCCATCATAATATCATCAATATGGTGTATTTAGATTCAAACTCAATATCTTATCCATATAAAGATGTCTTAGGCATAAATCGATGGGACTTGAACCTAACATCTTATCATCAGTTTAAACAATATTATTCTTTGAAAACAAATTTGAAAGTATAAATGGTTCCAAACCACTACTTTCCCTCAATCCATCAAATCTAACAAAATTTATACCATTAGTAGCAAAATATAAATAAATAAAAAATTAAAAAAATAATTTTTTATTGGGATTTCGTGAATACCAAACAATACCCACAGGCTAAAACATCTTGGAAGAAAGTGATTTTCTTGTTAAATTGATACAAGTGTACATAGAAATTTTTAAACAAATCTGTACTCCATAGGTTATTACACGATTTGGTAATTTCTCGAACATGGATGTCAAAGGGGACTATAACAATATGGTAAATAGGAGTCTTATTTTCATAATTCAAATTTCTTTAATGTGGATTTACAAAATCATTACTAGGTTAATATAAAATAACAGTAGTAAAGATTTCCCATACTGAATTAATAATTGGATTCTTTTAGTAATTTAATTTTAACTTTGATTAGATGGCTTTAATATACAAAGCCTACTCTTGACTTTAAATTAGTCTACAAAGCCTCTAAAAGATACATAAACTCAGCTAGGGTCGGGCAAGCCCCCACCCTACTCTTGACTACTGCACAGTACCAAAATATATGGAACAGACTCAGAAAGCCTCAAATCAACCTGGAGCTCAGTGATAGTCACTGAATATCCTGTGCTCGTCCTAGCAAGGTATATTAGTTGAAGCACCTATGCCTACAGCATGAAATATAGGTCCCCCATGAGGGATGTCAATATGAAGATATGTACTAAATATGTAAGGCTGAATGTTACAACACATGATACAAGAGCTTAATAGAAATTAGATACAAGTGTATAAGTAGTACTAGTAGACTACCTTTATATATACTTGTGGGGACGATGTACATTACATTCTTTTCTTTATTTTTTACTTTTCTCACTTCATAATCTTTGTAAGCCATATAAAAATAACCAACTGATCAGTGGTAAATAGATAAATTGGGATTGGCCCATGCTAGGCTTATGCCCTTGATCTGCCACCCACATATAAAGGTATCGAGATCGGCCCATGCTAGGCTTACGCTCCTGAGTTGCCACTCATTTTATGGATTTATGTTACTTAAATTATTTAGCCTTTGAGATTGTTACTTTGGTGGTCATAACATTATGGTCCCTTGAAATAATAAACTACCAATAAGAGACATATAAATGGGCACTTAATGAAATAACAATAAGGTAGGAAGTTATTGGAACACAAATGAAGTGTTTAGGAGCTGGAAATACACATGGGTCTTATTTGAGTAAACGAAGAACTTCTAAAATTTTCTAGTGAAAATAGATGTGCAAGTTTAATAATAAGCATGTATTGAGGTGTTTTAACACATTAGAGAGTCGGAACAAGGTCATTGACTACATGGAATGTAATATGCTACTATCATGTATCACTTGTTATAGGATAACCTTGGAAGCTTACTTGATGGAACAAATGTCCGATTTCTTGCCAAAGAGTGCAAAATAGAGTATGTCTTACATACCTGGTTATATAACTCCAAATATAACTTAACTTTACTTCCGGCCTTTTAGATTACTTATCTATAATAAAATATATGATAAGCTAGTATTATCAACCAACGAACACATATGGGCTACTTAACTTCACCAAAATAGTAATCGGGCAGTAAGCACTTAATCTATCAATGAAGGGTGTTATTTCAACCCTTTTCTTCTCCAATTACACCCACATACCATACATGTTCTTATAATATTCACTGAAACCACCTTAGCTTCATTACACCCTCCAAGCAATACACAAAATAGATTGGGTAGTAAATACATGAAATAATTAGTTTGGTGGTGTACCGCCACACCTTTCATTTATATTTCAATTCAAACTAGTCACACCTTTCTCCGAAATCAACCTAGAAGCCCATAACATATAAATACAAAAGAATCCACAAAAAGGTCCCAAATCCCTTTTATTGTAGCAATCAATTATTGAACTCATCATCCCTTCAGTTCTCAATAACAACATATCCATAATTCTTTCTTAAATTCATACATAAGGGGAAAGAATGGGTAGTCACCTTACCTTAATTCTGCCTTAAGAACTTCAACTTTCAGTTTCCTTCACACTTTAAACCAAAGAAGAAAAGAAATCTCTTAATAACAAAGAAAAAGTGAAAAAGTATCTTGTTCCATATTCTGCCATGAATTAATAATTAATCACTTATATCATGTTTTCCTAAGCTTCCTATCGATAATTAAGATAAACCATAATGTTTTCACTTACCTTGGCTTGTAAATGTTGGGGCTTATTCAAGAACCCTAGAAAGAAAAAAATGGGCCGCTCCTTGTTGTTTAAAAGAAAGTAGAGGGAATTTGTGAAGTAACCCTTTTTGATGACTTAAGAATGAGGGAAAATGACCAGAAATTTGGCCTTATAAAGTCCCTAATTTTGGTCATCCACTTTGCTGATTTTGGACCACAAATTTAATCAAATTGGTCCAAGTAGGTGATGCACCTACTTAAGGATTTCAAGCAGCTCAAAATGTCTAAGTAGGTGATGCACCTACTTGTTTAATTTCTTAGTTGGTTTCAATTATATTTGGGCCTTGGCAATTTTGAGCATTGAGCCTTTTCTCCATTTTTCTTTATTTTTTACTTAATTTGGGCCCAAATAAGTATTCTAATAAAGGCCCAAATTTGATTCATGGACTTGGTCCATTAACTTGGCTCATATAACCAAAGTAGGTAACTCACCTACTAGCTTAATTAAGTCAAGCAAGAACATCAAGATTTCATTCCATTTCCAGTTCCTAATCACCTTAATCTAACTTAAAACTTGTACACACCGGTCACTTTAAACTTTAGATTCAAATGCCGACTTACGATTCTAAGTTAAATAGTTGTATCGATGTTAACTTGGTCGTGTCACATAAAAAGGTATGGGAAGCATCTAGAATTCCATCTACCCCATTAATATTCGCATAATAAATCTCATCCATTACCTACCACAACGCTATACCAAGTTACATAAATATAGAAAAAGTACATACAACGTATGGGGTGTCACATCCTCCCCTCCTTAGAAACATTCGTCCTCGAATGTTAGCATAACTATCCTACCAAAATAAGTTCAAGCCTAAGTTAAATATCCCTATTATCACATAGTACTTATATGTTATATTTACTTTTTATTTCTCCAATCCAGCATATTGAACTTTTTCTTCATATTTTAAAAAATGGGGGTACTTAGATTTCATCGCTTCTTCAGCTTCCCATGTTATCTCCTTTACTTGTTGGTTTCTCCAAAGAACTTTTATAAAATCTATTTCCTTATTCCTCAACTTCTTAACTTGTAAATCTAGAATAACAATAGGTATTTCTTCATAGGTGAAATCTTTCATAACTTGTATATCTTCAATGGGAGTAATATGAGACGGATCTCTGATGCACTTTCAAAGCATAGAGATGTGAAATACTGGATAAACTGCTAAGATCTCTTAGGGTAGCTCTAATTCATAATAGACTTTGCCAAACCTCTGAGAAATCTTATATGGACCTATATAACATGGACTTAGTTTTCCTTTCTTACCAAATCTCATAACCCCCTTCATTGGTGACACCTTTAAGAATACCTAATCACCTATAGCAAACTCTAGCTCCCTTCTTCTAACATCTGCGTATGACTTGTGTCAACTTTGGGCTGTATCTAGCTATTGTTGGATTACTTTAACTTTTTCCATAGCTTGAAGGACAAGATCTAGCCCCAAAAAGGCAGTTTCACCCACTTTAAACCATCCAGTTTGTGATCTATACTTTCTCCCATATAAAGCTTCATATGGTACCATTTGATACTTGAATGATAGCTATTGTTTTAGGCAAAATTGATGATAGGTAAATGATCATCCCAAATACCTTTAAATTCAAATACACAAGCTCGTAGAATATCTTCAAGTGTTTGAATGGTATGTTTCGCTTGTCCATCTATTTGAGGGTGGAAAGTTATACTTAAATTAACTTGTGTTCCTAAATTTCTCTAAAAAAACTTCCAAAAGTTTGCTATAAATTGAGCTCCCTTATCTGATATAATAGAGATTGGTACTCCATGTAATCGAACTATCTCTTTGATATACAATTTGGCATAATCTTCAAATGTATAAGTGGTCCTAATCAATAGGAAGTGTGCTGATTTGGTAAGCCTATCAACTATCACCTATATGGAAATGTATGAGGAAAACCAATAACGAAATCTATGTTGATCATGTCCCACTTCTAGATTAGAAGATCTATACATTGCATATAACCCCCAGGCTTTTGGTGCTCTACTTTAACTTTTTGACAATTTGAACATTCGGCTATAAATTCTGCAATGTTCCTCTTCATGTCACCCCACCAATACATTTCTTTTAAATCATGATATATTTTAGTTGACTCTAGGTGGATGGAATACATTGAATGATGTGCATCTGTCATAATCCTCTTTCTTAGCCCATCTATATTAGGCACACATAATTTGTTTTGGCACCAAAGTACTTCCTCTTGTGTTAGCTCACATAACTTTGTCATGCCACATTGTACATTCTCCTTAAGTTGTAATAGTATGGGATCTGCATATTGACTCTTTTTTACTTCAGCTACTAATGAAGATTCTGCCGCATTATGTACAATAAGCCCTTCATCTGGAGTTTTAAGAAGGAGAACCTCTAAATCAGCTAGTTGGTACAGATCTTTAGTCATTCCTTGTCTTTCTATGGATGGTGCCATAGTCTTCTGACTTAATGCATCTGCTACCATATTTTTTTTTCTCGGATGATACAAGATATCAACATCATAGTCTTTTAATAGCTCAAGCCATCTTCATTGCCTCAAATTTAAGTCCTTCTTATTAAAGATATATTGCAAACTCTTATGGTCAGTATATATGTCAACATAAATCCCATACAAGTAGTGACACCATATCTTTAAGGCAAATATAACCATTTCTAGCTTTAGATCATGTGTTGGATAATTTTTCTCATGTGGTCGCAATTGTCTGGAGCCATATGCTATCACTTTACTCTGCTGCATCAACACATATCCTAAACCAATTCTTGAAGTATCACAATACACTGTATACCCTTCTGTGCCTTCTAGAAGTACCAATACGAGTGTAGAAGTCAATTTATTCTTCAGATCTTAGAAACTCCTTTAACATGCATCATTTTATTGAAACATGGAAGCTTTGTGTGTTAGCTTTGTTAAAGGTGCAGAAATTGAAGAAAACCCTTCAACAAAATCTTATAATAACCTGCCAACCTAAGGAAACTACGAACCTCCATAGGAATTATAGGTCTTGGCCAGTTCTTCACGGCTTCTATCTTTTGGGTATTAACCATTATCCCTTCATCAGATACAATATGACCCAAAAATACCACAGATTTTAACCAAAACTTACATTTAGAGAACTTTGTATATAGCTTACGATCACGAAGAATCTGTAACACCTATCGTAAGTGACTGGCATGGTCCTCCTTTGATCTCGAATAAACCAGAATATCATCTATAAAAACTATCACAAACACATCTAAGAATGGCTTGAACACCCTAGTCATCAAATCCATAAAAGTTGCAGGTGCATTAGTTAGCCCAAAGAACATGACTAGAAATTTGTAATGACCGTATGGTGTTCGAAAAGTTGTCTTGGGTATATCCTTCTCTTAGACCCTCACTTGGTGGTAACTTGACCTTAAATCAATCTTTGAAAAACAATTGGCACCTTGAAACTATTCGAATAAGTCATCAATTCTCAAAAGGGAATATTGTTCTTAATAGTCACCTTATTCAGTTATCGATAGTCAATACACATTCTCAATGATCCATCTTTCTTACGCACAAATAACACTGGTGCGCTCTAGGGGGACATTCTAGGCCTTATGAATCCTTTTTCTAAAAGGTCTTTCAATTTCTCTTTCAACTCCTATAATTCTACCAGGGCTATTCTATATGGAGGAATTGAGATTTGTTGAGTACCTGGAATTACATCAATACTAAACTCCACTTCTCTTTATGGTGGTAAACCTGGAAGATCTTCAAGAAATACATTGGGAAATTCATTTACCACTGGAATAGTTTAAAGAGTGGTGGTTCCGCATCTATATCCTTCACTCTAACTAGATGATATATGTAACCCTTGGAAATCATCCTTTTTTTCCTTAAAATATGAAATAAATCTACCTCTTGGCGCACCAATGTTACCTCTCCATTCAAGGGTTGTTTCTCTTCGAAAATAGAAATACACCCTTTTAGTTTGGCAATCTACCGTGGCATAACAAGAAGCCAACCAATCCATACCCATTATAGCATCAAAATCTACCATTTCTAACTCAACCAGGTCAGCCATTATATCACAACCACAAATAGTTATTATACAATTCTGATACACTCTCCTAGCTATAATAGATTTACCATCTTTGAACTTTCCAGCAACCAATGAGTGACATATGATAAAGTAGAACCCGGATCAATTAATACATATATATCATGTGAAAATATGGATAATGTACCTATAACCACATCTGGAGAAGCCTTTAAATTTTGTCGATCTGCTAGAGCATATGTACGATTCTAAACTCCACTAGAGCTAGCTACTCCTTTTTTACCTCTACCATGACCTATAGGCTGTACACCCCTACCTAAATAAGGAATCGATGATATTGATCCAATGGCTGATACAATAGGCCATACCATACCACCCATGCTTCTTTATGGGCATTCTCTCATTATATGCCCTGATGTACCATACTAAAATCAAGCATTTATCCCAAACTGACATGCACCTAAATAAATCTTTCCATATTTTTTACATGGATGCCAAAAAGGCCTTAATTAGCTCATACTCCCTTGCTCTTGATAACCCATTGTTCGTGATCTCCGACTCTCACTTCTTTGCACAAACTGGTTGCCTTTAGACCCTTAAAACTATGGTAGGCACTAGTTGTAGGATAAAAAGATAATGGCCTAGGCGGTCTATTAGAAAACCAAGGCCCAAACTCACCTTGGGATTCCATGAATTTCCCCGTAGATCTGGCCCTTTTGGAATACCCTATTTCCAATTCTTATGTTCTTCTTTGGCTCTGATCCTTCATTTTTTGTGCAAAAGCTTGTATCCTTGTGTAACATCCCGTATTTTCTTATATTGTTCTAATTATATGAAACTTGGTATAGCCTTTTGATATATATAACGTATAGAATTGTTATGCAAGTATTAATGGTATAGATGGAATTATAGATACTGCCCATACAGTTTAATATGATGCGACTAAGTTAATGCTAAGATAACTATTTAAACTTGGAATCGTAAGCTAGTATTTGAATCAAAAGTTTAAAGTGATCAAGTGTGTATAAGTTGAAGGTTAGATTAAAGGGATTAGAAGCTGAAAATGGAGCAAAATATTGAGGTGCTTGCTTGACTTATTTAAGCTAGTAGGTGAGTCACCTACTTAAGTTATTGGGACCAAATTAATGGACCCATGGCTATGGATCAGATTTGGGTCTATGCTAATAGACTCATTTGGGCCAAATTAAACAAAAGAGAAAGAAAATGGATAAGTGGCCCAATACACCATTCTTCCAAAGGCCCAAGTTAATTACGCCCAAAATAAGAATTTAAGTAGGTGTATCACCTACTTGGACCAATTTGACCAATTTTATGGTCCAAAATGCAGCTAAGGAGGTGGACAAGATAGGGCCTTTAAAAGGCCAAGTTCCTAGTCATTTTCCTTCACTTTTAAGTCACAAAAAAGGAGTATACTTCAGCAAATCTCTCTACTCTCTCTTAAATAACAAGAACAGCAGCCCTATTTTTCCTTCTAGGGTTCTTGAAGAAACCCTCACCTTTGCAGCCCAAGGTAAGTGAAAAACACTTAAGGTTTTGTTTAATTATCTCATGGAAGATTAGAAAAACAAGTTATAAGTGTTTGACTATAAGTATATGGCTGATTATAGAACAAGCTGTTTGTTCAAGTTTCCTTATTATTGAGGAACTTCTTTTCTGCTTCTTTGGTTTAAGTGTGAAGGAAAGTTCAAGCTCTTGAAGAGTTCAATTATAATAATAAGTTGCTGAATTGAGGTAAGGTGACTTCTCCATTTTATTTTTCTTATATATGAATTTGAGAGGGGATTATGGATGTCTTGTTATTGAGAACTCAAGAGATGATGAGTTCAATAATTGATTGCTACAATAAAAGGGATTTGGGACTATTCTGTGGATTTTTTTGTATGTATATGCTATGGGCTTCCAGGTTTAAGTTGGATAAAGGTATGATGAGTTTGTAATGAATTATAGAAGAAGATGTGGTGACACACCACCAACTAATGTTTGCTGCCTAATCTATTTTGTGTATTGTTTAGAATGTGTAAGGAAGTAGAGGTGGTTTTGGTGAACCTTATAAGAACCTATATGGTATGTGGGTGTAATTGGAGGAAAAAAAGGGTTAAAATAACACCCTTGTTTGATAGATTAATAGTTGCTGCCCGATTACTGTTTTGGGTGAAATTAAGTATCTCAAATGTGTTGATTGGTTACTAATACTAGTTTACCATATATTCTATTGTAGATAAGTAATCTAAAAGGAGGGAAGTCAATTTGGGTTAGTTTCGGAGTCAAATAACCAGGTCTGTAAGGCATACTCTATTTCACACTCTTTTGCATGAAATCGTACAATTGTTCCATCAAGCAAGTTTCCGAGGTTATTCTATAACAAAGTGATACATAATGGCAGCACATTACACTCCATGTATCCAATGACCTTGTTACCACTCTCTAACACATTAGAATACCTCAATATGTGCTTATTATTAAATCTGCGCATCTATCTTCACTAGAAAATTTTAGGAGTTCTCCGTTTGTTCAAATAAGACCCATGTGTTATTTCAGCTCTTAAGCACTTTATTTGTGTACCAACAGCTCCCTACCTCATTGTTGTTGTATTAAGTGTCTATTTACATGTCTTTTATTAGCGTATTACTGGTTCAAGGTACCAGAATATGATAACCACCAAAGTAACAATCTCAAAAGTAATGGGCCAATCCCAATCTTTATATGTAGGTGGCAGCTCAGGGGCGTAAGCCTAGCATTGGCCGATCCCAATTTATCTATTTACCACTAATCAACTGGTTATTTGCATTTTATGGCTAACAAAGATTATGATGTAAGAAGGTAAAATGAAGAAAAGAATGTAATGTACATTGTCCCATAAGTATTTATAAAGGTGGTCTACTAGTACGACTTATACACTTGTATCAGATTTCTATTGAGCTTTTGTATCAAGAGTGTTGTTAACTTCTGCTTTATATATTCAGTATATATTTTCGTACTGACATCCCTCATGGGGGACCTGCATTTCATGCTGCAGGCACAGGCACTTCAGCTCATACAACTCACTAGTAGGAGCGCAGGCTTTTCAGGGACTATTGGTGAGCTCCAGGTTGATTCGGGGCTTTCCGAGTCTGTTCTATATATTTTTGTATTGTATAGTAAGTCAAAAGTAGGAAGGGGGATTGTCCCGACCCTAACTAAGTCTAGGTATCTTTTAGAGGCTTTGTAGGCTAATGTAAAGTTATGGTAGTATTTTGTCTTTAGATGTGGTTGCCCCAACGGCCAAGCATTGTATATATCAGTTTGTGTTTGCATATGTAATTATTCTCATCGATAGATAGTATCATGTTTGTCAGAACTTTTAGTTGTTATAGTTACATGCATGGGAAGTACTAGTTTTTGAATTGGTTTTCTCGGGCCTTTACGACTACGAGTGCCTGTCCACCCCAATAGGATTTAAGGCGTATAAAAGTGGTATCAGAGCAGTTCATCCTAGGGAGTCTACAAAGCCATGTCTACGTAGAGTCTTGCTTATGGGTGTGTTGTGCACCACATCTATAAGCAAGAGGCTATGGGCATTTAGGGGTTGTCGCTTTTTCTTTATATCTTAGATCGTGCAATGGAGACCATGTTGTAGGTGAAGTCATATTTAACCATTGAACCTATTTTTTTCCCTCTTATTATAGTAAAGATGCCGGTTACAAGAAGGAGTAAGAATACAGGTAAGCAAAATGATGTGGCTTCCGGAGAAGGGACCAGCAAGTCACCACCTAGAAAAGCTAATCAAAGCGAGACGCAAGCTGAGTTTGTATCCCAGACTTCTTCTACTCCTCCATCTCCAGAAGAGCTAAGAAGGAGAAGAACTGCATTCTCAGAACCAGGAGAAGAACCGCATTCTCAGAACCACCTATTAATGCTACTGACCAAGATCTAAGAAATGCGGTGCAATTATTGGCTCGTATAGTTGCTGGACAAGCTCAAGGACCTGCCATTCTAACCATGGGTTCTAGTGGTACAGATAGGGCAGCTAGCCTATGGACGCAGGATTTTCTTAAAATAGATCCTCCCATATTCACCGGATAAGATCTTACTGAAGACCCACAGGACTTTATTGATCAAATCCAAAGGATTTTAGATATCATGCATGTGTCAGGTAAAGAGACAGTTGAGCTAGCAGCATATAGATTCAAAGGGAAGGCTATATTATGGTATGAAGAATAGAAATGATCTAGGGGTATCGATGCACCTCCAGCTACTTGGAAAGAGTTCAAAGAGGCATTTCTTGATCATTACCTTCCATATGAGATTCAAGAAGCTCATGCAGATCAATTCCTGAATCTTCGCCAAGGGAATATGAGCGTGAGAGAGTACATCCTTTGGTTTAACTCTTTGGCTAGGTATGCTCCCAATATAGTAGCTACAATAGATGATAGAGTTCATCGATATGTAGATAGATTGAATCCATATCTGGTTAGAGATTGTACTATTGCTGCTTTGAACAAAGAAATGGACATAGCAAGGATACAAGCTTTTGTACAAAAAATGGAGGATCAGAGGCAAAGAAAAAGAGCACAAGAACCGGAAAGAGGGTATTCCAAAAGGGCTAGATCTACGGGGCAATTTATGGCATCCCAAGGAGAGTTTAGGCCTTGGTTTTCTAATAGACCGCCTAGGACATTATCTTCTTATTCTATAGCTAGTGCTCTACCACAGTTTCAAGGGTCTAAAGGCAACCAATTTGGGCAAAAAAGTGAGAGTCAGAGTTCACGGACAGCGGGATATCAAGAGCAAGGGAGTATGAACCAATTAAGGCCTCCTAAATAGCCATGTAAGCAATGTGGAAAGTTTTATTTAGGTTCATTCTAATTTAGAACAAATGTTTGCTTTTGGTGTGGTGCGTCAGGTTATATGATGAGAGAATGCCCTTAAAAGGCCATAGGTGGTATGACACGACCTATTGGATCAGCCGTTGGATCATCATCATCGGTGCCTTATTAGGGTAGAGATGTACAACCTATGGGTTGTGGTAGAGGTGCTAAAGGAGCAGCTATCTCTAGTGGAGTTCAGAATCGTACATATGCTTTAGTGGATCGACAAAATTTAGAGGCTTCTCCAGACGTGGTTACAGGTACATTGTCTATCTTTTCACATGATTTATATGCATTAGTTGATCCGGGTTCCACATTATCATATGTCACTCCATTGGTTGATGGAAATTTCAAAAGAACACCAGAATTACTAGTTAAGCCATTTGAAGTATCTACGCCGATTGGTGAATCTATTATATCTAGAAGGGTTTATCGAAATTGTATTATAACTATTTGCGGTCGCAATACGATGGATGATCTTGTTGAGCTGGGAATGGTAGATTTTGATGTTATAATGGGTATATACCGGTTGGCATCTTGTTATGCTACAGTAGATTGCCAAACTAAAAGGGTGTATTTCCATTTCCCAAAGGAGGCAGTCCTTGAATGGAGAGGTAATATTGGTGTGCCAAAAGGTAAATTTATTTCTTATTTTAAGGCAAAAAGAATGATTTCCAAAGGTTACATATATCATCTAGTTAGAGTGAAGGATACAGATGCGGAGCCACCAACTCTTCAAACTATTCCGGTGGTAAATGAATTTCCTGATGTATTTTCTGAAGACCTTCCAGGTTTGCCTCCTGAATGAGAAGTGGAGTTTGGTATTGATGTGATTCGAGGTACCTAACCTATATCAGTCCCTCCATATAGAATGGACCCAGCAGAATTATGAGAATTAAAAGAGCAATTGAAAGACTTGCTAGAGAAAGGATTCATAAGGCCTAGTTTGTCCCTCTGGGGCGCACCAGTGTTATTTGTGCGTAAGAAAGATGGTTCATTGAGAATGTGTATTGACTACCGGCAACTGAATAAGGTGACTATTAAAAATAAATATCCCCTCCCAAGAATTGATAATTTATTTGATCAATTACAAGGCGCCAAGTTCTTCTCAAAGATTGATTTCAGGTGAGGTTACCACTAAGTGAGGGTGAAAGAGAAGGATATACCCAAGACAGCTTTCTTAGATGTGTTCATGATAGTTTTTATTGATGATATTCTAGTTTATTCCAGATCAGAAGAGGGCCATGCCAATCACTTACGACAGGTGTTGTAGATTCTTCGTGATCATAAGCTATATGCAAAGTTCTCTAAATGTGAGTTTTGGTTAAAATCGATGTCATTCTTGTGTCATATTGTATCTAGTGAAGGAATAAAGGTTGATACTCAAAAGATAGAAGCCGTGAAGAGTTGGCCAAGGCCCACAACTCCTATGGAGATTCATAGTTTTCTTGGGTTGGCAGGTTATTATAGAAGGTTTGTTGAAGGTTTTTCTTCAATTTTTGCACCTTTAACCATCATCCAAGTTTCAATGGAATGATGCCTGTGAAAGGATTTTCCAAGATCTGAAGAATAAGTTGACTTCTACACCCGTATTGGTACTTCCAGAAGGCACAGAAGGGTATAAGGTGTATTGTGATGCTTTAAGAACTGGCTTAGGATGTTTATTGATGCAACATAGTAAAGTAATAGCATATGCCTCCAGACAATTACGGCCACATGAGAAAAACTATCCTACACATGATCTCGAGCTAGCAATAGTTATATTTACTTTAAAGATATGGCTCCACTACTTGTATACGATTCATGTTGACATATATACTGACCATAAAAGTTTGCAATATATCTTTATCCAGAAGGATCTAAATTTGAGGCAGCGGAGGTGGCTTGAACTATTAAAAGACTATGATGTTGATATCTTGTATCATCCAGGGAAAGCAAATGTGGTAGCTGATGCGCTAAGTCGAAAGGCTATGATGGCCTCTATAAAAAGGAAAAGGATGATTAAAGATCTCCACCAACTAGATAATTTGGGGGTTCGCCTTCTTGAAACTCTAGATGAGGGGCTTATTATACATAATGCAGCGGAATCTTCATTAGTAGCTGAAGTGAAAGAGAAACAATATGTAGATCCAATTTTATTACAGATTAAGGAGAATGTACAATGTGATACGACTAAGGCATTTGAGCTTACGCGAGAAGGAGTACTTCAGTGCCAAAATAGATTATGTGTGCCTAATGTAGATGGGCTAAGAAAGAGGATTATGACAGAGGCACATCGTTCGAGGTATTCCATCCATCCAGGGTCAACTAAGATGTATCAAGATTTGAAAGAAATATATTGGTGGAGTGACATGACGAAGAAAATTGCAGAATTTGTAGCCGAATGTCCAAATCGTCAAAGAGTTAAAGTAGAACACCAAAAGCCCTGGGGTTATATGCAATGTATAGATCTTATAATCTGGAAGTTGGACATGATCAACATAGATTTTGTCGTTGGTTTACCTTGTACATCTCGAAGGTTTGATTCCATATGGGTGATAGTTGGTAGGCTTACCAAATCAGCACACTTTCTATCGGTTAGGACCACTTACACAGTTGAAGAATATGCCAAATTATATATTAAAGAGATAGTTCGGCTACACGGAGTTCCAATCTCTATTATATCAGATCGAGGAGCTCAATTTATGGCAATTTTTTGGAAGTCTTTTCAGAGAAATCTAGGAACACAAGTGAACCTAAGTACAACTTTTCACCCTCAAACAGATGAACAAGCAGAATGTACCATTCAAATACTTGAAGATATGCTACGAACTTGTGTATTGGACTTTAAAGGTAGTTGGGATGATCATTTACCTCTAATCGAGTTCGCCTACAATAATAGCTATCATTCAAGTATAAAAATGGCACCGTATGAAGCTTTGTATGGAAGGAAGTGTAGATCACCAATTGGATGGTTTGAAGTGGGTGAAACTGCTTTGTTCGGGCTAGATCTTGTTCATTAAGCTATGGAAAAGGTTAAAGTGATCCAACAATGGATAGAAATAGCCCAAAGTCAACACAAGTCATATGCAGATGTTAGAAGGAGGGGGCTAGAGTTTGCTATAGGTGATTGGGTATTCTTAAAGGTGTCACCAATGAAGGGGGTTATGAGATTTGGTAAGAAAGAAAAACTAAGTCCACGTTATATAAGCCTATACAAAATTACCCAAAGGTTTGGCCAAGTTGCTTATGAATTAGAGCTACCCCAAGAGCTCTCAATAGTTCATCCAGTATTTCATGTCTCAATGCTTCAAAAGTGCATGGGTGATCCATCTCATATTAATCCTACTGAAGATGTAGAAATTATGGAAGATCTCACCTATAAAGAAATACCTATTACTATTCTAGATCGACAAGTAAAGAAGTTAAGGAATAAAGAAATAACTTCTATAAAGGTGTTTTGGAGGAACCAACAAGTAGAAGAGATAACATAGGAAGTGGAAGAAGCAATGAAATCTAAGTACCCCCATTTGTTCAAATAAGAAGAGAAAGTCCAAGATGCTGAATTAAAGCAAAACAAGTAAGTGTAATACACAAGTACTGTGTTATAATAAGGGTATTAAAATTAGGCTTGAACTTGTTTTGGTTGGATAGTTCTGCTAACATTCGAGGACGAATGTTCCTGAGGGGGGAAGGATGTAACATCCCGTATTTTGCTTGTACTTGTTCTAATTATATGGATATTGGTATAGCCTTTTGATATATATAACGTATGAGAATTGTTATACAAGTATGAATGGTATAGATGGAATTATAGATGTTGTCCGTACAGTTTAATGTGATGCGACTACGTTAACGTTAAGATAGCTATTTAAACTTGGAATCGTAAGCTAGTATTTGAATCTAAAGTTTAAAGTGACCAAGTGTGTATAAGTTGAAGGTTAGATTAAAGAGATTAGGAGCCAAAAATGGAGAAAAATATTGAGGTGCTTCCTTGACTTATTTAATCTAGTAGGTGAGTCACCTACTTAAGTTGTTGGGACAAAATTAATGGACCCATGGTTATGGATCAGATTTGGATCTATGCTAATATACTCATTTGGGCTAAATTGAACAAAAGAGAAAGAAAATGGATAAGTGGCCCAATACACCAATCTGCCAAAGGCCCAAGTTATTTAAGCCCAAAATAAGAATTTAAGTAGGTGCATCACCTACTTTGAAAATTCGTGCAGCTTGAACCCTTAAGTAGGTGCATCACCTACTTGGACCAATTTGACCAATTTTATGGTCCAACATGCAGCTAAGGAGGTGTACAAGATAGGTTCTTTAAAAGGCCAAGTTGCTGGTCATTTTACTTCACTTTAAGTCACAAAAAAGGAGTATATTTCAGCAAATCTCTCTACTCTCTCTAAAACAACAAGAACAACAACCCTATTTTTTGTTCTAGGGTTCTTGAAGAAACCCTCAACTTTGCAGCCCAAGGTAAGTGAAAAACACTTAAGGTTTTGTTTAATTATCTCATGGAAGATTAGGAAAACAAGTTATAAGTGTTTGACTATAAGTATATGGCTGATTATAGAACAAGCTGTTTGTTCACGTTTCCTTGTTATTGAGGAACTTTTTTTCTACTTCTTTGGTTTAAGTGTGAAGGAAAGTTCAAGCTCTTGAAGAGTTCAATCAAACGAATAAGTTGTTGAATTAAGGTAAGGTGACTGCTCCATTTTGTTTTTCTTATATAAGAATTTGAGAGGGAATTATGGATGTCTTGTTATTGAGAACTCAAGAGATGATGAGTTCAATAATTGATTGCTACAATAAAAGAGATTTGGGACTATTTTGTGGATTGTTTTGTATGTATATGTTATGGGCTACTAGGTTGAAGTTGGATAAAGGTATGATGAGTTTGTAATGAATTATAGAAAAAAGATATGGTGATACACCACCAACTAATGTTTGTTGCCCAATCTATTTTGCGTATTGTTTAGAATGTGTAAGGAAATCGAGGTGGTTTTGGTGAACCTTATAAGAACCTATATGGTATGTGGCTGTAATTGGAGGAAAAAAGGGTTAAAATAACACCCTTGTTTTGGTAGATTAAGAGTTGCTGCCCGGATACTATTTTGGGTGAAATTAAGTATCTCAAATGTGTTGATTAGTTACTAATACTAGTTTACCATATATTCTATTGTAGATAAGTAATCTAAAAGCCGGGAAGTCAATTCGGGTTAGTTTTTGAGTAAAATAACCAGGTATGTAAGGCATACTCTATTTCAAACTCTTTGGCATGAAATCATACAATTGTTCCATCAAGCAAGTTTCCGAGGTTATCCTATAAAAAAGTGATACATAATGGCAGCACATTACGCTTCATGTATCCAATGACCTTGTTACCACTCTCTAACGCATTAGAACACCTCAATACGTGCTTATTATTAAATCTGCGCATCTATTTTCACTAGAAAATTTCAGGAGTTCTCCGTTTGTTCAAATAAAACCCATGTGTTATTTTAGCTCCTAAACACTTTATTTGTGTACCAATAGATCCCTACCTCATTGTTGTTGCATTAAGTGTCTATTTATATGTCTCTTATTAGCGTATTACTGGTTCAAGGTACCATAATGTGATGACCACCAAAGTAACAATTTCAAAGGCTAAATAAACTAAGTAATGCAAATCTGTAAAATGACGAGTGGCAGATCAGGGGCATTTTCCTAGCATGGCCCAATCTCGATACCCTTATTTGTGGGTGGTAGCTCAGGGCATAAGCCTAGCATGGACCGATCCCAATTTTTATATGTGGGTGGCAGCTCAGGGGCGTAAGCCTAGCATGGGCCGATCCTAATTTATCTATTTACCACTGATCAGCTGGTCATTTGGATTATATGGCTTACAAAGATTTTGAAGTAAGAAGGTAAAATAAAGAAAAGAATGTAATGTACATTGTCCCACAAGTATTTATAAAGGTGCTCTACTAGTACTACTTATACACTTGTATTAGATTTCTATTAAGCTTTTGTATCAAGTGTGTTGCTACCTTTTGCCTTACATATTCAGTACATATTTTCGTACTGACGTCCCTTATGGAAAACCTGCATTTCATGCTACAGGCATAGGCACTTCAGCTCATACAACTCACTAGTAGGAGCGCAGGCTTTTCAAGGACTATTGGTGAGATCCAGGTTGATTCGGGGATTTCCGAGTCTGTTCCATATATTTTGGTATTGTACAATAAGTCAAGATTAGGGCGGGGGTTTGTCCCAACCCTAACTAAGTCTAGGTATCTTTTAGAGGCTTTGTAGACTAATGTAAAGTTATGGTAGTATTTTGTCTTTAGATGTGGTGGCCCCAACGGCCAAGTATTGTATATATTAGTTTGTGTTTGCATATGTAATTATTCTCATCGATATATAATATCATGTTTGTCAGAACCTTTAGTTGTTATAGTTACATGCATGGGAAGTACAAGTTTTTGAATTGGTTCTCTCGGGACTTTACGGCTACGAGTGCCTGTCCGCCCCAATAGGATTTGAGGTGTGACACCTTGCTATGTCCATGTCTTTTTTCAAAGTAGCAATAGTACAATCTCTAACCAAATATGGATCCAATTTATAACGCTCAACTTACAATTCAATTTGGTGCAAGGCGGTCGTCGTCATTATATTTACCCAACATTGGAGTCGGGGTCAAATCCCTAAGGAACAATGTGAGTGGTGATTAAGATAATTTGAAACAATAGCTACAAGTTCAATTCAAACAAATGGGAAGAAAATATAAAAGTGAGATGGGGTTTTTATGAGTTAAACAAAAGTTAACATCTTAACTTTCTTCAGAACTCAAAACTAAGATTTCAATTGTTCAAATCAATGATATAGAGAAACTAGGTTTATGATCACTATGACCACTAATCTCCATTGAATAATAACTGTTTATGATTATCGTGATAGGTGGGAACAACGGATTATCCCTGCCGATGATACTATCTGACTTATCTCTCGACCTCACTAGACAATTTATTATCTAGTTCTCTCGAACTTAGATAACATATCTATTTCCAATCGGATGTTATCTCAAGTAGATTGATCCAGTTACGGCATCAATCATTAAACAGAAGGTTAGTAGCTTCCGAGTCCCTGTTGATAATTCATGACCTCTAGTCTATTTCTCCGTTAGAAGCAAACAAAACCTAAGGCATAACCTAATTTTTACAACCAATAGATTCAAGTTAAAACAATATAATTTCAAGACGTTACCATAATCACTCAAACCCTAATCCAACTATTAAATCAATGAAATAATAATCATAGATCCCACAACCCTAGTTGTGGGTTTTAGTTGCTCATAAGATAGAAAGAGATAACAACGATTGAATTCATAACTTAAAGCAAGTGAACTTACAAAAGATGAAATTCAAAGTTGTTTCTCCTTCAAGTAGAATAAGAATTTCCCACAACTAAATCAAAGGATGGAAAATTGAATTCTAAGTTAAGAGAGTCAAAAACAAGTGAAATCCCCTTTACTAAGTTACAAGATGTCAAAAGCTGTTTCCAAAGTTATGAATGAAACCCTAAAGGCCGCTATTTATAGCTATAACTTAAGACAAATTTGAAATTAATTAGAAAACCCTAAACTATGCCTTAAATACTTCAACCTAATTATAAAAATAATATAACAAAGTAAATAAATTCTTGGATTAGGTGACACCACGTTAAGGGTCTGACACCTTATCACGGATGGCGTCAGATTAGCCCCGGTTGTGTTCAAGTTCTGTCTAAAGCTGATGATGTTGCTGACGCCGCGTCATGGATCTGACGGCGTTTCATTGTCGTCATCAGATGTCTTCTCCTTTTGATAATTCTCTGCTTAAGGCTAACACCCTTATTAACGCCTTATCACAACTTTGACACCACATCACCAACGTCGTCAGAACTGCTTGTTAGAATGCAACTCCCTGGTTAAGGCTGACGCCAATCCTGGTAGCCTGTCACAAGGCTGATGACTTATCACGGTTGTCGTCAGCCATGTTTTCATCTCTTTTTGCTCCATTGTTATTTATTTCCATGCATCTTTACTTTCCTACAAAATCTTAAGAAATAACATCAAAAACACCAATAATTACTTAAGAACTTACAATTATTTCAATTTAAAAAGTCTTAAATGTGCTACAAAAATCTAGCACATTAACACCCTCAACTTAAAACAATTGCTTGTCCTCAAGCAACTACATAACACCATACTACGATGTTTAACCAAGAGATACATAAGATACCTATCACAGTTGATTATCAAGTTTAGCTCAAAACTCATGCCACTCTCCACGTTTAATTACTTATAAATCCAATTGTACATATCAATGAATATTAACAATGTGACCCAAAGGAATCAAGATATGACATTAATTCAGCGACGATAACCATGCATATGTACAAGTTACACTACCCAAACAAGTAAACAGCTAGCAATGCAACCGATGTGCCCTTACAACAAAGAAGTCCCTCCTCACTGATATATGAACTCAAGTATTTCAATGCGGGGACGGTCAAGAGACACTCACTCTCAGAAAGAAATTCCAATCAATGCATGTTTAAATACCATATTCTTGTCCTTATTTTCATTACCAAGGTGTCCAGACAGGTAAGTTAGGATCACTATAGGTCTTTTCTTCGTCTTGTAATGTAGGCTAAGGACTGGTATGATATTCAATGGTATTTAGAGTGACTAAACCCCCTTGGCACTACCTTAACTTTTGGGGTTCACTTATTAACCTTTTTATTCTTTTTCTCCTTTTCTTGATCACACATTATTTAGGATGGATGTGGTTTTTATTTTTCATTCTTTTTCTTTTCTTATTCTTCTTCCGCACCACCCATCTTTTTATTCTCTTTCACTTATTCTTTTCCTTTTATTCTACCTTTCTTCATACCCAATTTACAGCATGCACCCCTATAATAGCCACCCTCAACTTAGGTTGTTTACCTAAGTCAAGGTGCACAGTGTCCAAAGAGGACCAGGGCCAAAAAAGGTTCATTAGGATCTAAACGGGAAGGTGATAGGTGTCATAGAAAGAAATAGTCAATTCAGGCTCAAAATAGGGATCAAGAGATATCATGCATACAGGGAAGGTCATTTAGGCCAAAAAGTGACTTAAAAATCAAAACGGCCTATGATCCTTTCCTAACCCCTATCTTTCAACTAAGGTAAGATTAACCGGGCAAGTTCTATATTCAACATACATAGGGAATTGAGTAAGACCACACCCACACATGGAACAATGGTACATCATAAGCTACTACCCATTTGGTTCATGCAATTATTAGTAGTGATTATCATGTCCCTAGTACTAATGCCATAAAAAGATTCACAGTGGCCACATATAAATGCATATCACATAGTTATAAAATAGACCAACAGAGAGGTGTTTATCAGTCTTAAAAATCAACAAAAATATGTCAACTGCTCTAGATACTTATTGTTCTCCAGTTAACCACAACACATCACAAAATAAACACAATACGCCTAAACATGCCGGCTCTACTAGGAACAAAACTCTGAGGAAAAGAGGCACGACAACAAAAACCCCAGGAGCACATCACACCCACCAGTAGCCCCACCCTCAACTTAATATCATGCAGTGTTCCCAACGCATCAATCCAAAACAAGAGAGTTAGAAACATACCTGTGGCACCATGGGTGCGAAGATCTGATGTCAAACACACAATACAAATACAAACAACAAAATACCTTGGGTTGCCTCCCAAGAAGCGCCTAATTTATTGTCACGGCACGACCCAACTCAGCTTTTTATTCCATCTTGAGGATATGAACTTCACCCCCAACTTAGAGTCCATCTTCTTGCCTCGGTCATAGGGAGGTAGTACAAAGATAAAGAAGCTGAGTAATGGTTGATTCATGGTAAACAACTCAGCTTTAAAGTGAGGTGTGTTTTTGTGTTTCTTATCAAGTGTAAAATAAAGAATATAGGATTCTTGTTCCTCATATTCATAGTCTTCTACTATTTTAGATGATTCTATAGACAAGATATCATCAAAACATAATGTGGAAAAATGCTTCGAGTGTGACCCAACAAATCCTACTTCAAAATTTACACTATCCTCTACACACTCACTTTTATTCATCTTCCTAACATTTTTACTTTGAATTGGGCTAGAGTCTTCATAAGAGATTGGCTTGGCTTCATATTTTGCCTCTAGCACCATTTCCTCAATCTTGGAATCATACCTCATGGTTGGCTCGGTTGGTTGGAAAATCTCCAAGGGTTGATCAACATCAAGCTCATCATCAGTATAGGAATCATGCTCTTCATCGTCACACTCTTCCATTATTTTAAATAATTCCACAGACAAGACATTATCTAAACATAATGTAGAAAAGTGTTTTGGATAATTGACCTCAATATCCATCTCTTCTATCCTATCTATTCCCTCGTTAAATGCCCTAATCTCTTGACGTTTATCACATATGGTATCATTCATTGTGTCTATATGATCTAACATTAGTTGAAGCATAGCTTCAATGTCACTCTTTCCAGTGCTGTATTCTTTCTTTTCTTGACCATAAGACCTGTCATACTCATAAAAAAAACTAGAACTTGGGTTAGCGTAATAGGGGGAGGGGGCATTTGGGCAATCAGTCCAATGTCCATCTTGACCACAACATAAAGAACAATTATACTCCCAGTAGGATGGAGATGGTGCACACATCTTTCTCCGGGGAGCATATCTACAATCTTGCCAAAAGTAGGGTCCATCACAATATGGACATGGATCATCCAGATAAGATTTCCAACCATCAAACTTACATTTATTTCATGATGCCATAGTAAAAAATAAAAAAAATAAATAAAATCTATCTAACACAAGAAACAAAGGAAATCACAAACAAATATTTACAAGTTTGAATTCAAGCAAGTAAGCTAAAATTCAAAACTAACTCAATACGCCAAATTGTTCTCTGACAACGGCACCATTTTTTGATAACACTCAACTTACACTTCAATTTGGTTCAAGGCAGTCGTCGTCAATATATTTACCCAACATTGGAGTCGGGGTCGAATCCACAGGGAACAATGTGAGTGGCAATTAAGCTAATTTAAAACTATAGCTACAAGTTCAATTCAAACAAATGGGACAAAAATATAACAGTGAGATGGGGGTTTTATGAGTTAAACAAAAGTTAACATCTTAACTTTCTTCAAAACTCAAAACTAAGATTTCAATTGTTCAAATCAACGATATAGAGAAACTAGGGTTGTGATCACTATGACCATTAATCTCCATTGAATAATAACTGTTTATGATTCTCGTGATAGGTGGGAATAGCAGATTATCCCTGTCGATGATACTATCTGACTTATCTCTCAACCTCACTAGAAAATTTATTATCTAATTCTCTCCAACTTAGATAACATATCTATTTCCAACCGAATGATATCTCAGGTAGATTGATCCAGTTAAGGCATCAATCATTAAATAGAAGGTTGGTAGCTTCCGAGTCCCTGTTTATAATTCATGACCTCTATTTATCCGTTAGAAGCAAATAAAACCTAAGGCATAACCTAGTGTTTGCAACCAATAGATTCAAGTTAAAACAATAGAATTTCAAGATGTTGCCACAATCACTCAAATCCTAATCCAACTATTAAATCAATAAAATAATAATCATAGATGCCACAATCCTAGTTGTGGGTTTTAGTTGCTCATAAGATAGAAAGAGATATAAAAAGATTGAATTCATAACTTAAATCAAGTGAACTTACAAAAGATGAAATTCAAAGTTGTTTCTCCTTCAAATAGAATAAGAATTTCCCACAACTAAATCAAAGGATGGAAAATTGAATTCTAAGTTAAGAGAGTCAAAAATAAGTGAACTCCCCTTTACTAAGTTACAAGATGTCAAAAGCTGATTCCAAAGTTATGAATGAAACCCTAAAGGCCAATATTTATAGCCGTAACTTAAGACAAATTCGAAATTAATTAGAAAACCCTAAACTATGCCTTAAATACTTCAACCTAATTTTTAAAATAAAATAACAAAGTAAATAAATTCTTGTATTAGGTGACACCACGTCAAGGGTCTGATACCTTATAACGGATAGTGTCAGATTAGCTCCAGTTTTCTTCAAAATCTGTCTTAACTGGCGATGTTGCTGACGCCGTGTCATGGATCTGACAGCATTTCACTGTCGTCATCAGATATCTTTTCCTTTTGCTAATTCTCTGCTTAAGGCTGATGCCTTTATTAACGCCTTATCACAACTTTGACGCCACGTCGCCAACATCGTTAGAACTATTTCTTAGATTGCACTCCCTGTTTAAGGCTGACGCCAATGCTGGTAGCCTATCACAAGGCTGACGACTTATCACGATTGTCGTCAGCCATGTTTTTAGCTCGTTTTACTCTATTGTTATTTATTTCTATGAATCTTGACTTTCCTACAAAATCTTAAGAAATAACATCAAAAACACCAATAATTACTTAAGAACTTACAATTATTTCAATTTAAAAAGTCTTAAATGTGCTACAAAAATCTAGCACATCACCAATCTATCCACATATCGATGAACTCTATCATCCATAGTAGCTATTACATTAGGAGCATACCTAGCCAAAGAGTTAAATCGTAGGCTGTACTCCCTCATACTCATATTCCCGTGGCAAAGATTTAGGAACTGATCTGCACGGGACTATCGAATCTTATATGGAAGGTAATGATCAAGAAATGACTCTTTAAACTCTTTCCAAGTAGCTGAAGGTGCATCGATAACCCTAGATCATTTCCAGTTTTCATACCAAAATATAGCCTCCCCTTTGAATCTATATATTGTTAGCTCCACTGTCTCCTTACCCGATACATGCACGACATCTAGAGCTATTTGGATTTGATCAATAAAGTCCTGTGGGTCTTCATTAAGATCTAATTCGGTGAATGTAGGAGGATCCAATTGAAGAAAATCCTGTGTCGGTAGGCTAGCTACCCTATCTGCACCACTAGAACTTGTGGTTGGAATTGCTTGTCCTTGATCTTGCCCAGCAACTATATGAGCCAGCAATTGCATTGCATTCCTTAGATCTTGGTCAGTAGCATTAATTGGTGGTTTTGAGGATGCGGTTCTTCTTCTCCTTAGATCTTATGGAGATGGAGCAGTAGAAGAATTTTATCATACAAACTCAGCTTGAGCCTCACTTTGATTATCTTTTCTAGGTGGTGAATTACTTGTCCCTTCTCTGACATCCACGTCTACTTGCTTACCTATATTCTTACTCCTTATTGTAACTGACATCTTTACTATAATGAGAAAAAATAGATTTAGTGGTTAAATATGACTTCACCTATGACTTGGGCTCTATTGCACGATCTAAGATGTGAAAAAGGGAAAAAACCTCTAAATGCCCATAGCGTCTTGTTTATAGATGTGGTGTATAAAACACCCATAAGCAAGACTTTATGTAGACACAACTTTGTAGACTTCCTAGGACGACCTTCTCTGATACCACTTTTGTCATGCCTCAAATCCTATTGGGGTGGACAGGCACCCATAGCCGCAAAGGCCTTAGATGAGAATAACTACATGGGCAAACATAAAATTATATATATAATACTTGGTCGTTGGGGCCACCACAAATAAAAGACAAGGCACTACCATGTTTAACTTTACATTAGTCTACAAAGACTCTAAAAGATACATAGACTCAGTTAGGGTCGGGACAAGCCCCCACCCTACTCATGAATACTGCACAATACCAAAATATATGGAACAAACTCGAAAATCCCTGAATCAACCTGGAGCTCACCGGTAGTCACTGAATAGACTGTGCTCATACTAGCGAGGTGTATTAGCTGAAGCACTTGTACCTGCAACATGAAATACAGGTCCCCCATGAGGGACATCAGTACGAAGATATATACTGAATATGTAAGGCTGAAGGTAACAACACATGATACAAAAGCTCAATAGAAATCAGATACAAGTGTATAAGTAGTACTAATAGACTATCTTTATATATACTTGTGGGAAGACGTACATTACATTTTTTTCTTCATTTTTTTTTACTTTTATTACTTCATAATCTTTGTAAGCCATGCAGTGCAAATGACCAATTGATCAGTAGTAAATAGATAAATAGGGATCGTCCCATGCTAGACTTATGCCCCTGAGCTACCACCCACATAAGAACATTGAGATTGGCCCATGCTAAGCTTATGCCCCTGAGCTACCACTCGTTTTATAGATTTATGTTACTTAGTTTAGTTAGCCTTTGAGATTGTTGCTTTGCTGGTCATAACATTATGGTACCTTGAAACACTAATCTACCAATAAGAGACAAATGGGAAATTAATGCAACAACAATGAGGTATGGATTTTTTGGCACACAAATGAAGTGTTTAGGAGCTGAAAAGACACGTGGGTCTTATTTGAGTAAATGGAGAACTTCTGAAATTTTCTAGTGAAAATAGATGTGTAGGTTTTATAATAAGCATGTATTGAGGTTTTTTAGTACATTAGAGAGTGGGAACAATGTCATTGGCTACATGGAATGTAATGTGCTGCTATCATGTATCACTTGTTATAGAATGACCTTGGAATCTTACTTAATGGAACAAATGTCCGATTTCATGTCGAAGAGTGCAAAATAGACTAAGCCTTACATACCTGGTTATATAAATCCTAAACTAACCTAACTTGACTTCCCATCTTTTAGATTACTTATCTATAATAAAATATATGGTAAACTAGTATTAGCAACCAATGAACACATTTGGGCTACTTAACTTCACCAAAATAGTAATCGGGCAATAAGCACTTAATCTATCAATCAAGGATGTTATTTTAACTCTTTTCTTCTCCAATTACACACACATACCTTACATGTTCTTATAAGATTCACCGAAACCGCCTCAGCTTCATTACACCCTCTAAATAATACGAAAAATAGATTGGTTAGTAAACAAATGCAATAATTAGTTATGTGGTGTACCGCCACACCTTTATTTTATATTTCAATTCAAACTAATCACATTTTTATCCAACATCAACCTAGCATCCCATAACATATAAATATAAAACAATCCACAAAAAGGTCCCAAATCCCTTTTATTGTAGCAATCAGTTATTGAACTCATCATCCCTTGAGTTCTCAATAACAACACATCCATAATTCTTTCTTAAATTCATACATAAGGGGAACAAAATGGGCTAACACCTTACCTTAGTTCTGCAACTTATTCTTTTAATTTGAACCCCTCAAGAACTTGAACTTTCACTTTCCTTCACACTTAAAACCAAAGAAGAAAAGAAATCTCTTAATAACAAAGGAAAAGTGAACAAATAGCTTGTTCCATATTCTGCCATGAATTAATAATTAATCACTTATATCATGTTTTCCTAATCTTCCTTGAGATAATTAAGATAAACCATAAGTGTTTTCACTTACCTTGGCTTGTAAAGGTTGGGGCTTCTTCAAGAACCCTAGAAAGGAAAATAGGGCTGCTCCTTGTTGTTTAACAGAAAGTAGAGAGAATTTGTGAAGTAACCCTTTTTTGTGACTTAAGAATGAGGGAAAACGACCAGCAATTTAGCCTTATAAATTTTCTAATTTTGTTCATCCACTTAGCTAATTTTGGACCACAAATTTAATCAAATTGGTCCAAGTAAGTGATGCACCTAATTAAGGAGTTCAAGCAGCTCAAAATGTCTGAGTAGGTGATGCACCTACTTGCTTAATTTCTTAGTTGGTCTCAATTATATTTGGGCCTCGGCAGATTTGAGCATTAGGCCTTTTCTCCATTTTTCTTCTTGTTTTACTTAATTTGAGCCCAAATAAGTATACTAATAAAGGCCCAAATATGATTCATGGACTTGGTCCATTAACTTGGTTCATATAACCCAAGTAGGTGACTCACCTAGTAGCTTAATTAAGTCAAGAAAGCACCTCAATATTTCATTCTATTTTTATCTCCTAATTACCTTAATGTAACTTACAACTTGTACTCACCTGGTCACTTTAAACTTTAGATTCAAATACCGACTTACGATTCTAAGTTAAATAGTTGTATTGATGTTAACTTGATCGTGTCACATAAAAAGGTACGGTCAGTGTCTAGAACTCCATCTACACCATTAATATTTACATAAAAAATCTCATCCATTACCTACCATAAGGATATACCAAGTTACATATAAATAAAAATAGTACATGCAACGTACGGGGTGTCACAAATAAATAGAGAGAGAAGAGAGGAGACTTTTTTATTTCTCTTGATAGATGAGAGATCATAAGAATATTCAGAATACAATGAACAAAACCCCTCTATTCATAGGGGAAAATACTCCTAGTTTCTCTCTAAAAGATAGATACTTCAAATCCTAATAGATATTGACTTTATCTTGATAGATCTTGATAGACATTCACTCTAATGTAAATACATTTATAACATATACATAATTGTAGAGTTTTAATCCCGATTTTCTTACAAAATTTGAGCGTTAATTTTCTATTTAAAAAAGTCAAAACGTTACGATAATTATTTTTATTTTTTCTGAAAGAGAATATAATTTTCTTTCACATTTCACTAATCTCTTTCTCGGAGAAAAGGTTTTCCACCACTATAAATTGAGGATCCTTCTTTTTATTTTGTAACACAATATTAACCAAAATGTAATTATTAATATACTCTTGTTTAGTGGGAGATTTTCCTCTCAAAGTTTTGTATGATATTTTCATATTCATTTTTCATATATAGGCCAATTGGAAAAAAGCATATTAATAATATATCTTTTTTTATTATGTTTTTGTGTGTCGTCTAAATTATTTTCTCTATGATTTGCAACTATAAGCTTTTGCATGATGCCTTGTCGATCGAACCCAACAATAGTTTGATCTTACTTTATTATCTATTTTTTGGATTTTAATAATTGGACGTTAATTTGAGATTAAATTAGTAATGAATAAGTAATCGAAGCTTTAAATTTCCATGAGGCCAAGTGAAATTTCAAGATTTCAGTATTTTAATATTTTCGTAAACAGATATTTTATTAGTACTAATTAAGCACTAATAATTACTAAACAAAATAAAATTAGATCACCTATATTTATCAAAGATAACCCCGTAAATAATTAGAATTGTCTGCCATGTAATCTAAGAAGAATTACAAAAAAGAATACTTTCAAAACTTATTTTGCCAAATAGCCACTAAATTTCTTTTTCATTTAATTTTTAGGGTTAGATAAAAAAAAAAGTGAAAAAAGAGGAGTATGCGTGTGGGTCAATGGGCCTTTTTAATATTTTTAAAATTTGGGAAATTAAATAAATTACACCTAACTCCATCTACTATTTTCAATATTAAACTAAACTCCCTCTCTCTCTCCTCCAAAACTCCACCTCTTCCTACCACTCACAAGAAAAAACTCTCAAACTCTCCGTTTTTCATAGTAAGGTAAGTTAAATCAAGTTTTGATCATTTATAGATTCATTTTACCGACTTTTATTTGTTATCCGTTTTGTAGTGAATCCTAGTACAGATTTTTTTTTCAAATATGATTGATTAAATAGTAAAAATATAGAATTTTATAGCTAATTAGTTTGATTCCATGGCAATAGTTGAGTTTTGATTCAACAAATTTGACAGAAAATTCTTCGTAGATCACGCTAGTAGATTTTGAATTATTTTAAAGAAATTTTATTTCATCTATGATATTTTTATGTATTGCACTGTTGAATGGTGGGATAATTCTTAGTTAGATTGGGTATTTGAATTGTGCATTTACCAATTTCCGTTAGTAGATTTGTGGTCTATGAATTGACAATACCCTAGATTATGTGAAACTTTTAGGTATAGAAAATTTTCTTCAAATATGATTGATTAAATTGTGAAAATATAAAAAATTTATAGCTAACTAGTTTGATTCCGTATCAATAGTTGAGCTTTGATTCTGCATATTTGACTAAAAATTTTTCATTGATCACGCTGTTGGATTTTCAATATTTTTTTAAAAAAATTAATTCAATTCTGCTATTTTTGTGTATTGCATTGTTGAATGGTGAAATAATTCTTAGCTATTTTGGTTGTTTCAATTGAGCATTGACCTGTTTCTATTAGTAGACTTGTGGTCTATGAATTGACAATGACATAATTATTTTTAGGTGTAGATTCAATAAGAAAATGGGTTAAGCTAGAGTTGGTGTTAAAGGCACTGTTGCTACTGAGTCTGGTTGTGCTCCTAGCAATAGAAAAATAAATAGCGAGGAAGTTGAAAATGCCTCTAAAAGAAAAAAAATAAAGTGAAAGAGTTGAAATCAAATTTAGAGACCATGAAGTATATATATAAATAAAGAGAGTGAGGATAGTGAAAAATATAGTGTTGATGGGGATAATGATCCCTTGTCTGTGCCATTTTATTAAAGGTACATTTCTGTGGAGATGTATGACCTACAAACTTTGATGGATGCAGTTCAATCTTTCCTGACAAAGATATCGGTTAGATAAAGGATGGCTTCATAGCGAGATTTTAAGAAAGTTCTTGTTGACCAAAAGTTAAAGAAAAGATTTAAGCAGTCCTATTTTGGACACTTGAGAAACATGTTGCAACATCTCAAAATTCAATGGAAAGATGATCCATTATTTATTGTTGTGATGTGTTAAGAATGATAAGGTACTTCATGAGATGTGATTTTGTGTGAACAAGCTTGCTTATTTTAGCTTAAAGAAATTTTGTTGACCATGGGGTTGAACTGCTCATCATACCTTAGTGAATTAAAATTAAAGAAGGTGTTAGAGAAAGGGGAATATTTTTTCTTTAAGGTGATGAAAAATAAAAATATTACACCGGCCAACTTGTTACAGTTGATTAGAGGTAATAAGTTGAACGAGGACCAGAAGTTTAAGTGTTGTTTACTATTGTTCTTGCACATCATGTTGCTTGTAAGAAATTTAACGAAGGTTGTCGACACAAAACTGATTCGAATGAATTCTTTGAGTTTCTTCGAGAGTTATCTATGTGAAAAAGAGACATTTCAATTGACCATGGATTATCTAAAGAAGAAAACTTACCTAAAGAATCAGAGAAAAGTATTTGATGAGAAACAGAAAGCATCCTATGCTCTCTTCGAATTTTCTTGGGCATTCATGATTCTATCATCAACCCTTTAGTCAATTTATCACAGATTTATACTTTGTCATAGGCTATGATTCATTTTTTCATTATTGTATTGATTATAGATTTAAATCTATGAGGCCTTTTCTAATCTTGAAAATTTTGCTGAAAAATCAATGAATGAGCCCTTTTTCATTTCCTACATCCTCAGATAACACACTAAGAAAGTGACAAGCTAATTGAAGGTGACCCATTTAAGTATAATGAAAAAAGTACCGACGTATGAACTTTTTATATTATGCAATAATACTACTGCAATATCAAATGTTATGTAATTATTAAATTACTTTTTGCAAAACGTGCACCCGTACATCATCCCTACTGGCCGTAAGATGAAGATGAATTACATGATTATGTTTAAGCCATATAAGGATGAAGTGAAGAATAACTTCCTTGATGGATTGAGAAAAGATTTACCAAGGGGTGATTGTCTTTACTTCACAAGGAGATAGTGATGATGACGAAAATTTGGGTGGTAAATCTATTCGGGTATGTGTTGGCGATGATACTTGTCCAGGTACCTCAAAAATTATAGTGGACACCTCTATCAATGAAAATATGCATAAGTTTGTTATTATGCTCGAGGAATCTGTGTTGAATTTTACAGCCTATATCAAGAAAAAAGACTGAAGAAAAATATAAAAGAATGAGCAACAACATGAACAAGGTAACTTAATTTGATAATTGATGTAGTTAATTAATTTTTAGCTGTAAATTTTACTAATACTTTGTAATGTGATATAGTGCATGCGGACCTTAACAAAGCAGAGATAAATGAGGAGGAAGAAAAAAAAATTGATGAGTTGGCCACTATTGTAGAAGAAGAGGAAAAAGAAGAAGAAAAGAAGGATAAAGAAAAAAGAAACAAGAGAGAAAGAAAAAGAAGAAATGGAATAAGGTAAGATTGAGAAAGAAATAGAAAAAAAAAGAAGCATCAGATTAAGAAAAGGAAGGTGAGAAAGAAGAAGAAGCTGAGAAAAAATGAAAAAAATAAATAGAAGAATGTGAGAAAGAAGAAGAGGTTGAGAAAGAAGCATCGAATGAAGAAGAAGAAGAAGAAGAAGAAGAAGAAGAAGAAGAAGAAGAAGAAGAAGCTGAGGAATAAGCTAAGGAATAAGAAGTAGCTAGGAAAAATGAAGAAGAATTTGTGAAAAAAGATAAAGAATAACAAGAAGAAGAAGCAGACAAAGAAGAAAAACCTGAGAAAAAAATATAAAGAACAGAAAGAAGAAATATAAGAAGTAGACAAAGAAGTGGTAGAACAAGAGAATGGGGAGGAGAAAGAAGAAGAGAAAAAAGTGGGGAAGAAGAAAATATCCATGATAAGGTGATAGATATCATTGATTTCATTAACATAACATTTATGTTGATGAGAAAAAAGACATTTGAATGGTAATGTGGTGAAGTTAAAGATATTTTTTTTATTTGGACAACAAATGAGTCAAATGATCGTTGGATGATATCACAAATAATTTTTTATTTATGAAAGTTCTTAGAATTTTTTAGTGAATCTATTTTTATCAAACTGTGTTGTTGTAGGGAATTTGAATATGCATTGTGTTATCATAGATAATACAGTGTATGGTTATTGCCATGTGAGTTATTTTAAGTTGATATGTAGTTTGATCGACTATGAATAGCAATATAAAAATTCTAATAAAATATAATATTTTTATTTATTCAATTTCATTACATTCATGTTACACTTTTTCAAACAAAAAATACTAGCATTATACCACGTAATATCATTTTTAGGTCATTCTTTCTTTCTTCGGTCAAAATCAACTTTTATTTCAATTGATCTCTAGCCATACTTTCAATTGATCCCTATGCTCTTCAACTTCTTTGAAAAATGTCAAGAGGACATCTCTATTTTCTTTGTATTCTCATAGCCTTTGTAGCAGATTAAACTTTTTAACGCCATACAAATTTAATGTATCGATCTCGGACTCAACGTTGATGGACTGCTTTGAGGTGATACCTCGTCAAGCCATTTAAAATACAAGTATGCATCATTATCTTAGAAAAAATTAATAATTAGATAATGATTTACTTAATTTAAAAAAGTCGGACATGACTCACCTTCGCAACTGCACAACTATATAATTTGGGACCTGAATTTAAGTTTGTGTGTGACATCCGCAAGACAACCACATTTTTGGAATGACAAATTATAGTTTTTTTTAATTGAATGTTTGAAATGCTTGAGACATTGTAGAATTTTAAAATAAAAATTAAGTGAAGAAATTAATGAAGAATGGAGGACATTATATATGAAGTACAAAGAAGTGTTACAGTTTAAGAAGTACAAAATTAATTGTCTGTTACCGTTGGAATAGTAATTGTATTTTTTGAACTATTTGAGATACTTAATAGACTGTCATCGATTTTTACCTATGTCAATCCTCGACCAAACAAATCAGTATACCATAGACCCTATGAATTGATGGATCCTCAATAGTATGTTATTTAAAATAAAGTGATTAAGTAAAAAATAAATAAACTACAAAAATTTACGCATATGAAGGAGTTTAAACAAGTCACATGATCATGTTAGAGTACACACAAATTGGGGGTGGTGATCGAAGGGATATATGGGTGGATAGTGGTTGAACAAACAACATTCTCAAAATATACACGTGCTTTGAGGGTCCATCAATTTATCCGGTCTACCGTATACATATATGGTCGGTCGAGTATATTGTCAAGATCGATGGTAGACCTCATATTTCTATGTACATGGTTGTAAACCCTCATTATCATGTTGTTTAAAAGGAAATAATTAAATAAAAATAAACAAATTGTAGAATTTTACACATATGAAGGAGTTTAGACAAGTCACGTGATCATGTAATAGTCCACACAAATTGAGGGAAGGGGTATGTGAATAGGTAGTGGTTGAACAAACAACATTGTCAGAGTAATGTTTCCCAAAGCACAAGAATGTTTTAAGGATGTTGTTTGTTCAACCACTACCCATCCACATACCCCTTTGATCCTATCCCCAATTTATGTGGACTATTACATGATCATGTGACTTTTTAAACTTCTTCACAAGTGTAAATTTTCACAACGTAATTATTTTTTATTTAATTATTCTCTTTTAAACAACATTCTAGTGAGGGTCTACTGATTCATCTTGTCTACGATAAACGTAAACATATATGTTTGTCGAATATTGATAATTGTCAACATTGATGGTAGAACCAATAGTCCTATATGCATCATTTTAGACCCTCACTGACTTGTTTTTTAAAAGGAAATAATTAAGTAAAAAATAAATAAACTATGAAAAATTACATATATAGAGGAGTTTAAACAGGTCACATGATCATGTTAGAGCACACATAAATTGGGGTGGTGATCTAAGGAGTATGTGGATGGGTAATGGTTGAACAATCAACATCCTCAAAACACACTTGTGCTTTGAGAAACATTACTCTGGATGTTGTTTGTGGAACCACTACCCATCCACATACCCCTTTGATCACCACCCGCAATTTGTGTGGACTATTACATGATCATAAGTTTAAACTCCTTCACATATATAGAATCCCATAATTTATTTATTTTTTATTTATTTATTTCCTTTTAAAGAACATACTAGTGAGGATCTAAAATGATGTACATAGAACTACGGGGACTACCATTGATCCTAACAACAATCCATAGTCGACTGATCATATACATCTACAGTAGACTGGACAAATAGATGGACCCTCAAAGCACAAGTATATTTTGAGAATGTTGGTTGTTCAACTACTACCCATCCACAAACCCCTTCGATCACCACCCCTCATTTATGTGATCACGTGACTTGCTTAAATTTTTTTATTTAATTATTTTCTTTACACTAAATACCACTAATGGTCCATCGATTTTCTAGTCTATGATTGATCGATATGTATGGTCGAGGATTGATAGATTCCATGATCGAGGATAGTTCCTATAAAATTAGTTGGTTAAGCATAGACCGGACACCTTATCTCCGATAGATTATATATGTGATCTATATTTATTATCAAACACTTTTAACTCTTCATAAATTTTATCAAGGAACTCCACAATTATATTCATTGATTGAGAAATAAGAATTTAAAAAGTTGATAGTGTAAAAAAATAACAATCATACAGAAGAAGCAAACCAACATAAAAAACAATCTCAAAGAAGAGGCCAAAGATAATTAACAAACTGAAATAATTATACTGATATTGTTCATTGCAAATACATATATTTTACCAACACTAAACCATCAAAAAGGATAAAAGAAGAAGCTTTCTTCTAACAAAAATCCTAACTAAGAAAACTTCTTCAGCAATGAAGAAAAACTACTAAAGTAGGAGGATAGTGGGGGGTGATGTAGTGGCTAGATTTCAGACCAAGCCTCTCTAGAATTTCCCACACAAAATGAGTGATGCAGCATAGTTCACATTCAAGATAAATATGGTCCTGGCCCAACCCGTAGAGCGGGCAATTGAGGTCATTATGTAAGAGGAGAACGTTGTAGTGACAATGGGTACTCATTCTCTTGATTGGTAGAATAGGGATTCTTCTTGGAGGCATGGCTCTTGTTTGAAGATGAATAATTTCTTTCACTGTGTAGTGTAGGTGGAGTGACTCATCACATAGAAAACATTACTGTATAAATAGACCAATAGAAGGTAGCGTTTCAAATTTCCAACCAATGAGCAGTCGATGCGTGTTGGAATAGAATATATTTGGATTGTGTATACCAGCTATTTTTTTGTGTGAATAGACGTGTAGGACAACTTTAATTAATTAAAAATACCAAAATATGATTAAATTCATCAATTAGAGTGATATGATGGTAAAAAGACCTACATAACATGTTTGATGAATGATTATAGATCCTTTAACATTTCATTAATGGATCGTGTGAAAGATATATGATAGATTAATGTGGTCTATCATATACAATGTATAGAATTGATTACAACTGAACATTAAATTCAATAAAAATAAAGGGGTCCCCAAAAATAGTAGCTTAAGTTATAAAAGAAGAGACAAACCTATCTAATAGTTGTTAGCCATGCTACATGTGATTCTTTTGTGCCTGGGGCTCTTGCATATTGAAAACTTATTCCTACTCTTAGACCTGAAAGTTTCATTGATGCCCCTAATGCATTTGATTCTCTTTCTTTCAAGCTTGGCATCATAGGTAGTTAGAAAAATCTTTGTGTCATGCAATTCCTATAACACAATTCAAACTCTAGAGGGACAATGTTAATAGATTTAAAGTATTCAAGGAGGTACATTTCAATTATATAAATAGGTAAAGAGTACTCATTGATGAAATTACCATAAACTTTGTCATTGCCATACTTCGATCGCAAAGCGGCCATCACATGTTCATACGACAGTTTCACCAAGTCATATTTTCCACAAAAAAAATGACTTCTCTAAAAGATTAACCTTGGTAGTAACACCACTATAGAAAATGGTGAATTTATCGAGATCTCCATTCATATTAGTCCTATACAAAGAGTCGTTCGCACTCTTATTATCCCTTAAGATCTGTTTTGCATAAGGTACAAGTTTATTCTTTAAACTGGTGACATATGCATGCCTCTCCCTGAACTTTTCACCAAAGTTTTTTGGAAATAAATTGAATATGTATGACACTAGGTACTTTTGTACATCCGTAAATAGTGATTTGAGCAACTCGGCGATGCTTGTGGTTATCATATCGTACCTATTGCTCGGGAAGTACTCTCTGTTCCACTTCTAAAAACCAACCACATTTTTAAGGCTATGTGCTGCCTTGGAGCATTTATCCTTGAATTCTGTAAAATGCTCGCTAAAATTATTTAAACAATAAGACTTTGCTACAACATTGAATAGATAAAGATAATCTCTACAGTGTTGATGGCTCAAAGAATTTCACCGAGGTGTCTCATGCAAAGTCCATAATACGCATGATTGTAAACACCAAAAAAGGCATTAGAGATGTTAATGTGATTATCGGAGATGATGCATAAATATGGATCATCGTCAACTATAGTCTTCAAGATTTTAAAGAAGAAGATTCAAGAAGCATTTTCCTCTTTATCCACAACATAAAAGGCAGTTGGATAAATATGATTTTTTGTGTTCTATGCAACGATGCACAGAAACACACCGCTGTACTTTCCATATAAATATGCGTCATCAATGAAAATTATTTTGCTCATATGGGTGTATAACCGTTGATATTGGTAAGTTTTGATGAATGATAATGGGCTTGATTGTAGAAAATCTTTTGTCAAACTATCAAAATGAAGAAGCATCCTACAAGATTTTGATCAAAAAGGAAGAAACATATCTCAATAACCACAAAAGGAAAGAATGAGAAAAGAAGATTGTTGGATTATTTATGTGTATATTTCATGGGATTTTGCATTAATTGTGGCACATATTTCATGGGAATTTTGCATCTCTTTAGTTTTCTCTATGAAGATCTTTTCCTTTTAGTATTTATCTATTCTTGAAAATTGAATTTTCATTATTCCTTTTCCTAAGAAGAAAAATCTTCTGGGTTGCCTTGAATAATCATCTTTCAATGGCTAGTAGTAGTTTCAACCACTACTATATAATCATTGGAAGATCAAAGGAAGAGATACACTTGTCTCAACCTTCTCTAGCTATTTGCTCTACTTTATCAAGCATTGTATTCTCTTAAATATTTACTGTGTTATTAAAGAAAGAGAAGAGAAACACATAGTTGGTGAGGCATTATATCAAAGTGTAAAAGAAAAGAATAGAGTGTGAGTCAAAATCAAAAAGCTTGACTCAATCTTGTACTTTTATATTATTCACAAAAAACTAGTAGAATCCCTTGCAATCTAAAAAGACTAGAGTAAGACATATTAGAGGTCCCAACCAATACAAAACATAAGGTGTTATTTACTTTTAGCAGTTTGATTTTGTGAAGTTTTCATTACTACAATCAATAGTCGACTGTCTATTGAAGAAAGTCGACTATCTAGTCAAAAAAGAAGTAATTTACCCCTCTCTTACTTTTTTCAATTAGTATCAGAGCAAAGATTCACAAGTTTTTGCCTAACAGCAAATGATAAAATATCATGGCTCAAACTGTTGTTGGAGCATTATTTTCTGAAGGAACATCTCAACTAGACCTTTTTATTTTAATGGGAAACACATTTCTCATTGGAAAATAAGAATGGAGATCTACATCAAATCATATGATGTCAAAGTTTGGAGAGTTATCAAAATTGGTGATCTTCCACTTGTCTCTAGCAAAGACAATAATGGAAAGACACCAAAAATGGTGAGAAATCTATTGAAAGCACTCCATCCTTACAGAATTATACAGCTGAACAAATGGAAATCATCGAAATCAACTCCAAGGCTGCAAATATTCTATAAAATTCAATCAGTGGTGAATAATATGAAAAGATCTCCTGTTGTGAGACTACCAAAGAAATGTGGGACAAATTGAAAGTAACATATCAAGGAACTGAAAAGGTCAAACAAACTCTTGTCAGTTTATTAGCGTATGACTATGAACTTTTCAAGATTAATGGAGAATCCATTGAAAATTGTTAGGGAACTCAAGGCGGCAGGAAAAAACTTATCCTATGGCAGATCAAGTTAAAAGGTTTTGTAGAAGTTTACCTCCTTAGTGGCTCTCTATGGTTATGTCCCTTGAAAGCGTGAACTTGAATAACATGACGTATAATAAAGCCAGATGAGATCTTATTGCCTTTTAAAGGCTCACTTAAATAAAAAGGACTATCAGCAAGAGAAGAAAAAAAAATAGTGGCTTTCAAGACAAATGAGGAAGAAGATGATCCCCTGGATGCAGATGGACTTGCTCTCATCACAAGAACAGTTTTTGAAATTTATAAAAGAACTAGAAATCAAAGTAGAGAAAGACAAAATTATTCACAAGGAAAACAACATACTAATCCAAATAAAAATGAAGGTAAGTGTTACAATTGTGGTAAATATGGTCACATTGCTTATGATTGTCCAGAGGAGAGAAGAAAATCTTCTAATAGAAATCAAAAGGAATTCATCTATTGAGGTGTTTAGGAATAATCAGACTAAGAAAATGACAACACTAGCAATTGTTGTTTCATGGAAATTGGGGAATATAGTTGTGTAAGAACTAACTCCTGCTATGAATGTGCAAAACTTCAAAATTTATTAGAACTTGCCATAGCTGATCTAAATAAAAATTATAAAGAAAAAAGAGCTCTTTTAAAAGAAAGAAGAGTCTGAGTGCTTAAACTTGAAGTTTGTGAAATTGAAAAGGACTACCTACAAGAAGAACTTAATGACTTGAGAATCAAGATTAACAGTTTTGAAAAATCTCCTAGCCATAGTGTTGTCAGGTCAAATCAGTTGACTAACTCAACTAAGTCAATTGATAGTAATAAATATTATAGCTGTGAAGGATCTCAATGGTCAACTAACTTAAGTAAGTCAATTAAAGAGAGAAGTCATAGTCCAAATACCTATCATAGAAGGTACTATGCTATGATAGAATTCAAAGGTCAACTAACTCAAGTTAGTCGACTTAGAGATATAATCACAGTTACAATACTTATTATACAACTACTAATCAGTACTTTATTTCTTGTTGCCATTGTGGAAAACCTGGTCATAAATATTATAACTGCAGATTTTACTCTAGAAATTATGGTAAATAGATTTGGAGACTCAAAACTGAATCAACAAGTCCAAAGACTAATTATAAGGGACCCAAGAATTCTTGGGTACCTAGAAATAAGGAGTACAACTATTTTGCAGGAACTCCACTCAAAATCTAAAGGAAAATGGTACCTGAATAATGGATGTTCAAATCACATAACTAGAAGCAAAAATTTATTTGAAACTATAATTGATTTTAATGGAGGTGACATAAGTTTTGCAGATAACTCCAAAGGCAAGGTAATAGGTATTGGTACCATCTCCTTCAATAATTCTTATGATATTACTAATGTTTATTTGGTCAGAAATTTAAAGTTCAATCTTCTAAGCATTAGTCAGTTGTGTGATACTGGAATAGAGGTAAGATTTAAAAAGGATAGATGCATAATTGAGCAACATGGAAGGCAAGTCCTTGCTGGAAACAAACACAGAAATGTGGATTCTAGACTCCATCAAAAGGACAGTAGGACATATATGTCTTGCTTCAATCTTTAATGATCCATGGATTTTGTCACACCCCTTTTTCAACTCCGAAAAGATTGATTTTAAAGTTTGAAAGGGTTTTTATTATTAAGTGACAAAATGAAAAAAAAAATTAAAAAGGATTATTTACATTTAAACTCAGAGTCACCACTTGGCATAATCGGGTATGCCAAGTCATAATCGGGTATGCCAAGTCACCTTTGGAAATCCTTTTTAAAATAATTTGACTCTAAAAACTGATCCGCGAACAGAGATTTCGGCTAAGAAATTCTATTAACCGAGGGGAAGGTCTTAGGCACCCCTCAATATCGTGGTTCGACCACGGTCTCTTGGTGGACCATATCGGCTAATTTGACATTACAAATATATAAACTACACAACACATAAAATAATCAAACACACAAAAAAAACAAAAAAAGTCCAAATATAGTGTCCAGCCCAATTATTACAGCCCAACAAATAGAAAAATACAAAAATATAAATCCTATTCTAGACTAATCCTAAACTATGCTCCAATTCTTTACCTGATGCCTCGGGCCTTCATCACGAATGTCTTCCACCAATATAATACGTTGGGGCATTTCTCGATGAATAAATTCATGTCTCAAGTCATTCCTTGGCTAAATGAATACATTTTCCAAATGTGATCAAAGTGGAGAAATCATTCAACATACACATTCACACATTCAATGATATAGAATCCTACGAGTTACCTATCCTAAAATCTAAAATTTTTCTGTCAATGCTCAACCTAAAATATGATACTATTAAATTCAAAAAAATAAATGTTCAATCAAATCAAATGAAATAATTAATTAAACAATGTTAATATTCACTTCTATCAAGTTTCAATCCCACCACAAATCATTCTCAAGCCTTATTCCATCATAACAATTCATGATGATATTTCAGCAATGCTCAATCAATATAATTCGACATTCATCATTCACATCACGTATAAAATAAGAGAAAATAGAGGCAACAACAATCTACCACACACAATAATAAAAATTAACTAAGAATGAGAATAAGATAAAGAGATAGACCTTAAATTGGGGATTTTATTTGACCAACTTGAACTAATTTCACCTATGATAGAAATCTCGTTGACTGATGAACCACGTAAACCTCGAACCAACGACGACCTCAACTCCAAACCAATTCAATAATGCTAAAAAAAATGAATTTGGGGGTTTGATTCGATGATGAAATGGAATGTCAACCTACTATATTTGCAAAATTGACGCGATGGCGGTGAACTGCTTCGCCAGAACAGTAACAACTATGATGATGGGTTACTTCGGTGACTATTTTTCATACCCCGCTACTGTTTTTGCTCTGACCCTCACTTCTGGCCAAGCTCCGATCAACCCCTATCTATTGTCCTCTTTGATTTGTGTGTGGGTGTCGATTATTTTTGGTGAGCTGTGTATATTCCGGTGAGGGAGGCGTCTGTGTAGTGTATTGTTGTGTTGATAATTGTGTATATCTTCCTCAAAAAAATAGGATCTGTGTGTATTCTCTCTGTATATATAAAATGGAGGGAAATGATGTCTATGTGCTATGAGGTACGTATAGGTGTGTGTGTGACCGTGAGGTGAATTTCTTGGTGAAGAAAATGACCTTCCTTAAAGGAATTCTCTGTATATTCTCCCCTTTTTCCCTGGAAAATACCCTCAATTGTATAAATTATGTGTATTTATGTAGGACACATGAGTGGGGTGAGAGGTAAGGGTAGGGTAGGTAAGGATAGGGGTATGGGGTGGTGAGGTGTCTGCTTTTAATTGGAGAGGTTGTTAGGATAGGATTAAAGCAAGGTGAGATTTTGTTAGGGATTTTGTTAAGGGTTGTTATTTTTTGTCATTTTGTGAAAAATAATTATAGAAAGGGTGAGGGTACATAGTAAGGTGAGATAACAAAAATGAATAAAATAAAGCTTTGGGAGGGACAAAATTAGGTGTCTACATCATGCCCCCTTTGAATGTAAACACGAAGTGTTTTCAGACAAAGAAGTAGACAACGAGACAGAATTTTGTCCCAACCATTATTCAAAAAAAATGAAACAGAAGGAAGGATGGAGACCAAGTATTGATTTAGGACATCCTACCTACCCAAGTTATGAGGGAATCAAGTCACAGGTATCTCAAAAGATTGGAAAGATAAGGACTATACCGAGTTGGAGAGTCGAGTGAGGTTCCATCGAGTTTTTGGTCCATGGCTTTGTCATTACATCAAAATGAAAATTACAAGTTAAAACATAAATGAAATTACACAATTCTATCTACGCAGCTTCTTTTGGACTCTTAACTTGAGTTTCATCACCCTATTCTTCAGGCGGGCTCTTGACTTGAGTTTTCATCGCTCTGTTCTCCGAGCGAGCTCCCGACTTTTAATTTCATCACCCTATTTTTCAGGCAGGCTACTGACTTGGTATTTTTTAGTTTGTTGACTTTCAATTTCTTCAGCTTGTTGCTTGAATTTTAAATTCTTCACCTTTTTGTTTGACTTTCAACCTCTTCACCTTGTTTCTTGACTTTCAACTTCTTTACCTTGTTGTTTGACTTTTCATTTATTCACCCTGTTCTTCAGGCGGGCTCCTGAAATCACATCAAAACTAAAAAGAAAATTATCCCAAACAAAGATTATTATAAAGAGACTTCATTTGCCAGAGAAGTGAAGTTTCAAACACAAGAATTAAATTTTGCCCCAGTTTATCATCAAGGGCTTTTGTGAAAGTCACATCAAATCATAACTACTTGCGTGTTGCAATGATAAATCAAGACTCTGACCAAGAAATGCATCTCTTGAGAGTAAAATTAAATAACCAAGACTAGGAAGTACATCTCCTAGGAATTAAAGTGAGGGATTCTGACTAGAAAGTGCCTCTTCTAGAGATACAAGTTTAAGTTTAAAATGTGCCACCTGACAAATGATAACTAACAAGGAAGTGCGTCTCCTAAGGGTTAAGTGCAATAACTCGACTAGAAAGTACATTTTTTAGAAATCTAGGGGACTGACTCAACTAGGAAGTCCATCTACTAGGAATCAAGGGGACTAAATCAACTAGGAAGTACATCTACTAGGAATCAAGGGGACTGACTCAACCAGGAAATACATCTACTATGAATTAAGGGGACTGACTAGACCAGGAAATACATCTACTAGGAATCAAGACTTAAGTTAGGAAGTGCATTACCTAAAAAGTAAAATTTGAATTACCCAATCAAGGAAGTGCGTCTCCTTACCAATGTTTTTTGAATTATCAAAACAAGGGAGTGCGTCTCCTTACCAATGCCACTTGAATTACCCAAACAGGGAAGTGCGTGTCCTTACAAATGTTGCTTGAATTGTCCAAACAAGGAAGTGTGTCTCCTTACAAATACCGCTTGAATTACCAAAAAATAAAGTGCATCTCCTTACTAATACCGCTTGAATTACCAAACAAGGAAGTGCGTCTTCTTACAAATATTGCTTGAATTACCAAACAAGGAAGTTCATCTCCTTACAAATGTTGCTTGAATTGCCCAAATAAAGAAGTGCATCTTCTTACAAATGTTGCTTAAATTGCCCAAAAAAGGAAGTGTATCTCCTTACAAATACCGCTTGAATTACCAAACAAGGAAGTGTGTCTCCTTACAAATACTGCTTGAATTACCAAACAAAGAAGTGTGTCTCCTTACAAATGTTGCTTGAATTACCAAATAAGGAAGTGCGTCTCCTTACAAATTTTTCTTGAATTACCAAACAAAGAAGTGCGTTTCCTTATAAATGTTGCCGAAATTACCCAAATAAGGAAGTGAGTCTCCTTACAAATGTTGTTGGAATTACCCAAAGAAGGAAGTACATCTCCTTACAAATGTCGCTTGAATTACCAAACAAGAAAGTGCATCTCCTTACAAATGTTGCTTCAATTACCAAACAAGGAAGTGCATCTCCTTACAAATACCGCTTAAATTACCCAAATATGGAAGTGCGTCTCCTTACAAATGCTTCTTGAATTACTCAAATAAGGAAATGCGTCTCCTTACAAATGTCACTTGAATTACCCAAACAAGGAAGTGCATCTCCTTACAAATGTCTCTTAAATTATCCAAACAAGGAAGTGTTCTCCTAGAGATATTGGATGATGAGTTTTACCATGATTTTGATTACCAAACCTGTGCTACAATATTGTCTCCTGCATTTATGGAAGTAAGTCATTGCAACTTTTGATGTTTAGGCTTTTAAATCCTTTATTCGAAGGTAACATGTGTTCCTGTTTCATACAAAGAAAACTTGTTAGTTTAAAAACATGCTGGTTGGTTTGTGGATTTGGCTTTCATGGTAATCGCGCTTGTCTCTGTCACGTTAATCTTGCTTTCAACCATTAGCATATGTCATTGACTCGCTACATCATTGATCCGAACTCAAATTATTAAGAGTGACTCTGAAACAAACACCATATTTTTGCTTTGCCATGCTTCTTAGATAAACCCTTTGAACCTTGATATTTCCATAAGTTTCCAAACTTGTCTGTTAACAAAACTTTCTACATGCCTTAGTTCGGCTCACAATCATGTCTCTTTCATATGTTGGCCTTTTGTCTTGCTTTGTGCAATTGAAGAAGCTAATAGCCAGTTTTGAAATCTTTTCACACTCATTTTGACATGGACATGACTTAATGACAAGAAAAAAAATAACAATGATTTTCTATTTGTATAACTGACTCAAGAAAATAAAGTAAAGATGAAGAATAGAAAGAAAAGACAATAAATGTCCCTATTTGAAACAAAGAAATGAAAATTTATCTAGAAATGACAGTCAACTATAATGATTATGCCATGTATTTTGGATTAATCTGTCTGATCTTTCCATTCAAACTTTCTACCAGTTGTTCTTGAGTTAAAGGCTCTGAAATTGAGTTACTTGATTGGACCCATTGCATTCAAAGAGCTCATTCGGCTAGTGGCACCTTGCAGGGTATTCCTCAACAAGCCTCTCTCATTTTCTTTCTCTCAGCTCACTATTTCTGTATGGTGTTGTGAGGGTTATTCACTAATGAGACTCTCTTATTTTGATTTCTCTCAACTCACCATCGCCTTATGATGCCCGTGAGGATTTTCACCATTAAAGCTCTCTCATTTTATTTCTCTTAACTTACCATCTCCTTATGGTGCCCATGGGGGTTTTCACCAATAAGACTCTTGTTTTTATTTCTCTTCTGATTCATTATGCTGAGGAAGACAAGTAGTTCCCAAATTGAATTATCATATCCATTGCATTCTTAGCCTTAACATTCTCAAAGATTGATCTGAAGGTCTTTCTTTGGTTGTATCTTGGCTTTTGGATAAGGTTAGAAGAAAAGGATGACATGAGGCCCAAACGACACTTGAAGTGGGGTGAGACTTACAACTTTTGGAATCAACTCAAACAATGAGGATTAAATCATGCCCCAGTTTCTTTTGACTGGGCAATTCTAAATTATTCATTTGGTTGGACCGAGCCCTTAGTAGGAAAGCCTACGTATTTCACCCCCGAGAGAGGAGAATCAGATCATGCGTAGTTCTGGCAGCTTGTTCTTTTGATTGATTCTAATTTTTTTTGTTTTTTTATTTTGTTGACTCTTTTGTTTTTTTTTTTTGGACATATTTTCTTTTCTTTTTTTCTTTCTTTTTTGTTTGAAATTTTTTGGACTATATTACTTTGCTCGACACTTTTCTTTTGAGCTTTACTGACTTTATCTTGATTCCAAAAGAGGGGTATGAAAGAAAACAACACTAAGGATCAAACGAGGTAAACAAAGGATGCCACAATGTTTGGATAGGAAAATAAAATGCCTTCATCATATCAATCCTTGAAAATTCAAGTACATAATATAAAATATGAAATGAAAGATGAAGATCATTTGTGACACTCTAACAACATAAACTTTAACTGAGCATGTGTGTCAATTCTTCTTCTACCGCTGTCAAACATACAACTCCACTTTTATTGTACATTCCTTATGCTGAAGGACTCATAACTTCGTGGAGATGATCTTCTTTTTGTTTCTTTTGACATAGGATCGCACATTTACTACTTGACCTAATTGAGATATGTCTTTCAATTAATGACCAAGTTATTCTCACGATTCTCAAAATAATTTCCTTAATTTTCAAATAAGGCTTCAACTTGATCACCAAATGCCCCCGCACTCTATCTATTTTCTCAGATGCTCTCTTTTTTTAATTTTAACGCTCTGATTCAATGTTCATGCTTAAACAGGATTTTAAGATCTGGCTGAAAATTTCACTAGCATGTCATATCTCTAGAGTCAACATAAAATGTACTATGTAAAGAAAACAAACAAACAACACATATTTAAAACACAAAGGAAAATGAGATACTTCAATTAGTTGAAATAAAAGATAAAAGGGTTTGAACATAAATGACAAACGGAAAAAACAAGATAGATCCTTAACTACAACCCTGAAATAATTCGGAGAATAAAAAATAAAACAAAACAAGCTACCAGTTCTCTTTCCAATAGGGAGAGGGGTAACTTCTCAATTGTTCATCCTGACATCTTAGCCACTGGTTTGCATATCATCATGACTAGAGCTTTCATCACTGTCAATGTTCTGTACCATAATTAATCCATCTTAAATCATCTTTTCAATTTCTCATTTGAAATCTCGATAATCTTCAATACCATGACCTTGAGCATCAGAATGATACGCACATCATGTATAAGATCAAAATTTTTTGAACGCTGATTAGAAGTATGCCCAAGGAGAGAAGTAATCATGCCTCTCTGTCTCATTCCCTGGAATAAATTGGCATAGGATTCCCCATTAGGAGTGAAATTATCCTTTTCCTTCCTCCTCCCTGTGAACTCTGACCTTAGATGAAACTTGGATTTAGAGGTTCCTTGGTAAATTTGTGGTGGTCGAGGATGATGTTAAGGGAAAGGTGCATGCCATTGTGGATAAGAATACGGATGGGTACACAATTGTGCATTGTTCAAAGGACATTGAGAAAGTGGAATGAAACTCCTTGGATTTTGAAAAAAGGAACCTTGTTGCAGATAAGTAACTGGATTTGATATGTAAGCTCGAGATGACAGTATTGATGAGTTGGACCTCTTAAACTCTGGTTTGGTCCTGGCACAAAAATAGGTGTGTTTTCCTTCTTCTTTCCTTCAATTTCCTTTGATTGATTGTAATATCGTCCTAAATGTTTCACAGAATCATGTTGTTCACCAAGCTCCTCAAATTTTGATGTCTCAAAGATTGGAGGAAGGTTAACACTTGACAAAATGCCCCTGTTTTTATATGAAACATCTTCATATCCCACAAGTCCAAGGAGCTTTTCATATCATTTTCTACACTTTTAACTTTCCCATCTATTTTCTCTAGCTCTTCTAGCATGTTAGACTTCTTAGTAAGAAATTTTGGCGGTCCATTTAATTTAGCGATAGGCTCAAAAGTATAATAATTATCATCAAGAGTATTGAACGTGGATTCACTAATGGACTGGGGAAGCACAATCGTTGTGTTGATAGCCAAAGTGGAAGCCTTAGTAAAAGGTTGAGCAATAAAAGTACAGATGGTATGTGGTGTAGTGAATATGGTAGACTTATATGAGGAGCTAAAGAAAGAGTGGTGGAAGTATTGGGGTGTATTTGACGTGGAATACATTCAACGGCATGCTGGGGTGCATCAACAACAGTAGGAAAATAACTTTACAATTTTGGTGGAAAACTCAAGGTATTTATAGGGTCAACAGCGAGGAATGGAAGAGGAGGCAACCCACTAGCTCAAGCTCGACACATTTCCATCATTTTTTGTCTTCATATCAAATTCTCTTCCTTTAAACTCTCATTTTCCTGACTCTTTATTTGATCCATGAGGTCACTCTCTATATCCTTGTTGGACATAATTAACTCTTTCTTGAATTTGGTATAATATGGAGGACAAGCAAGAATGCCCCAAATCAACCACCTTAAACTAACTGAACAAGAGATAACAAAGGCGTTAGAATGTAACACTCTTTCAAAAACTTTTTTTTCCCTTTTTCTTCTTTTGAAAAGATCACCGAACCCAAGAAGGGCGCCTATGTATCTCACTCCCAAGAGAGGAGAATTAGGTGTGCGTAGTTCATGAAGTCTGGCTAAAATGGCCAATTAAACTCTTTTTCCATTCTTTTTCTTTTTCTTGTAACTTTAAAAAGAAAAGAAAATAACAAATTGTCAAAAGAATTGACAAAAATCTTTTTGAATTTTTCAGTTTTAACATCCCTATAAAAGATGAAACCTATGATTACCGAAGAAACTCTTTTTGGGTTTTCAATTTTGAATTTCATATGAAAATAAAACTTGAACCTATTAAAGGAAAATATTTTTGTAGTTTTCTCTTGAAGATGTATATGACACCTACTCTAGAAAAGAGTGAAGAAAATCTTTTTGAACTTTTTCTAATAAGATCCCCGAACCAACAATAGGCTGCCTACGTATCTCACTCCCGAGAGAGGAGAATCAGAGGTGCGTCGTTCATCCAGATTGGAAAATTAATGATTAAATAACATATTGCACCCTGACTTGAGACACGATCAAAGACACACGATGAACAACATAACAAAATCTTTTTTGAGTTTTCAATTTGACACTTCACATAAAAAATGACACCAACAGCTATGAAAGAAAATCTTTTTGGTATTTTCGTCATATGAAATGTATAAAACTTCTACTACTTTTTTTTGAATTTTTCTTTTATAAAAATCTTCTATTGAAAAACAAATCTTTTTTGAGTTTTTGAATTATGAATGCTCGCTAGAGAAACAAAAGAAAAAAATCTTTTTGGTGTTTTTGAGAAATTAAGTGCGAAAGGTAAAAAAATCTTTTTGAATTTTGGATTGTGAAAGAAAGAAAAAAAGGTAAAAAAAATAAAAATCCATAAAGAACTCTTAAAACTATGAAACTCTTTTTTTTTTTGACTCACTTTTTTATTTTTATTTTTCATTGCCTACACACTTTTCTTAATTCTAGCACATGCTTTCCCCAAATCAGTCCGTCAAATGACTCTGTTATCCTAAAAAAAATGCTACAATTAGAACGTAGGGATGCTTTATAGGAGAGTCTCCTACAAAGGACCAAATAGGCCTCGTTAGGTCTCAATATGATGCACATAAGTAAGAACTAAAGGCTGACCTATGTTGGGGTTTACTAACAAGGTAGTTCGGGGAAGCATATGGTCGATAGTGGCTGCTTTGCTTTCCACCTACTCCACACTTCCAATGGCTCCCCCTCCTAAAATAAGGGTGACTCAACTAGAGTTCGTGCGCACGATGTGCACTCAGGAACTTGTTGCAGAAAGAATTAACTCGGGTTATGCACATGATGCTAGATATAAAGTAGTAACACACAAGAGAAAAACTGTAAAACACATAGCACTCAATAATGATAAAATAAACAACAAACGACAAAAAAAAAAATGTTTATACACTCATAATGTCAAACTAAGCTGATACAACTCCAAAATAAACTCGAATTCTGAAAAATCCCCAACAGAGTCGCCAGAGCTTTCACACCCCTTTTTCAACTCCGAAAAGATTAATTTTAAAGTTTGAAAGGGTTTTTATTATTAAGTGACAAAATGAAGAATTTTTTTCGAAAAAGGATTATTTAAATTTAAACTCAGAGTCGATACTCGGCATAATCGGGTGTGTCAAGTCACCTTTGAAAATCCTTTTCAAAATAGTTTGACTCTAAAAACTGATTCGCGAATAGAAATTCCGGCTAAGGAATTCTATTAATCGAGGGGAAAGTGTTAGGCACCCCTCAATTCCGTGATTCAACCACGGTCGCTTGGTGGATTATATCAGCTAATTTGACATTACAAATGTATAAGCCACAAAACAAATAAAACATTCAAACACACAAACAAAACAAAATAAAACAGTTCCAAAAATATAGTGTCTAGTCCAACTATTAAATCCCAAAAAATTGAAAAATACAAAAATATAAATCCTATTCTATAATAATCCTAAACTATGCTCCAGTGCTTTACCCGATACCTCGGCCTTCATTACAAATGTCTTCCGCCAACATAATACGTTAGGGCATTCCCTAATGAATAAATACATGTCTCGAGGCATTCCTCGGTTAAATGAATACATTTTTCAAATGTGATGAAAGTGGAGAAATCATTCAACATAGACATTCACACATTCAATGATATAGAATCCTACGAGTTACCTACCCCAAAATTTAAAATTTACCTATCAATGCTCAGCCTAAAATATGATACTATTAAATTCGACAAACTAAACGGTCATTCAAATCAAACAAACTAATTAATTAAACCACGTTAATATTCACTTCTATCAAGTTTCAATACTACCCCAAATCAATCTCAAGCCTTGTTCCAGCATAACAATTCACGATGATATTTCAGCAATAATCAATAAATATAATTTAGCATTCATCATTCACATCACGCATAAGATAAGAGAAAATCGAGGCGACAAAAATCAACCACACACAATAATAAAAATTAACTAAGAATGAGAATAAGATAAAAAAATGGACCTTAAATTGGGGCTTTTATTTGACCAACTTGAACTGATTTTAACTACAACAAAAATCTCATGGAACGATGAACTACGCAAACCTCGAATCAACGATGACCTCAACTCCAAACTAATTCAATAATTCTAAATAGAAGGGTTTGATTCAATGATGAAATAGGATGTCGACCTACCAGATTTGCTGAAATTAATGCGATAGCGGTGAACTGCTTTGCCGAAATAGTAACAGCGATGATGATGGGTTACTTAGGTGACTGTTTTTCATACCCTGCTACTGTTTTCACTCCAACCCTCACTTTCGTCCAAGATCTGATCAACCCTTATCTATTGTCCTTTTCGATTTGCGTGCAGGTATCGATTATTTTGGGTGAGTTGTGTATATTTCGGTGAGAGAGGCATCTGTGTAATGTATTGTTGTGTTGATAATTATGTATATCTTCCTCAAAAAAATGGGATCTATGTGTATTCTCTCTATTTATATATAATAGAAGAAAATGATGTCTATGTGTTGTGAGGTGCGTATAGGTATGTGTGACCGTGAGGTGAATTTCTTGGTGAAGAAGATGACCTCCCTTAAAGGAATTCTCGGTAGATGCTCCCCTTTTTCCCTAGAAAATCCCCTTAATTATATAAATTGTGTGTATTTATATGGGACACGTGATTGGGGTAAGGGGTAAGGGTAGGGTAGGTAAGGATAGGTGTATAGGGTGGTGAGGTGTTCGCTTTTAATTGGAGAGGCTGTTAGGATAGGATTAAAACAAAGTAAAATTTTGTTAGGGATTTTGTTAAGGGTTGTTATTTTTTATCATTTTGTGAAAAAAAATTATAGAATATGTGAGGATACATGGTAAGGTGAGATAACAAAAAATGAATAAAATAAAGCATCGGGAGGGACAAAATTAGGTATCTACAGATTTAACATAGAAAAGTTGGTTATGCAAGCATGAGACATATTGAAAAGTTAGTAAAACATGATTTTGTGACTGGACAGCCAAACCTTGATTGGAAAAGGACCCATATTTGTGATGTTTGCCAGCTTGGTAAGAAAACTATAAATTCTTTTCCTGTTAAAGATATTGTGTCAACTACTAAACCCTTACAGCTACTTCATATGGACCTATTTGATCCAACTCAAACTGCCAACATTGGTAGAAAAAGGTATGCTTTTGTAATTATCAATGATTATTTTGATTTCACTTGGATTATATTTTTGGCTAAGAAAGATTATACCCTAAAGAATTTTGAAGTTTTTGTGAAAAGGTTCAATGTGATGGCTACTACATCATTGCTATTAGAAGTGATCACGGGGGAGAATTCAAAAATAAAGAATTTGAAATATTTTGTGACACCCATGCATACACTTATAACTTCTCATCTCCAAGGTCACCTCACAAAAATGGTGCGGTTGAACAAAAGAATAGAACACTTTAATACATGACCCAAACCATGATCTATGAATACTCTCTACCATATAATTTATGGGCAGAAGCAGTCAGTACTGCATGTCATGTTTTGAACAGATATCTCATTAGACCTATTTTGAAGAAAACTCCATATGAGCTTTGGAATAATAAAAGACCCAACTTTGGGTAATTCCATGCTTTTGGCTCTAATGCTTTGTTCATAACATTGGCAAGGACAATATTGAATACTAGCTCTGTAAATGATGAGATTGAATAGGTACAATTTATCAAAACTCCTTCCACCAAGGATAACTCCTCAAATTCCTTTACCACTAAAATTGATTAGTCTACCATTACTCTAACAATCAAAATAAACAAGAAGCGATTCTGAATGAATAAAGAAGCAATACTGACTATCCTAAGAAATTCATCATTGGGGATCCAAAGGAAGGAATGCAAACAAGGGCTTCCAGTAGAAGAGATGCGAGCATAGCCCCCATTTCTCAAATAGAACCAAATAAATTCAATAAAGCATTGGAAGATGACAATTGGATAAAAGCAATTGAAAAAGAACTTGAGCAGTTTGACAAGAACAATGTGTGGTGGATCCTTATTTCAAAACTAGAGAATGTCTCTATTATTGGAACCAAATAGGTATACAAAAACACAACGGATGAATCGGGTAAAATTATGCAAAACAAATCTTGTCTACTCACTCAAGGATATTCACAACAAGAAAGAGTCGATTATGATGAAACCATTGCACCTATAGCAAGGTTAGAATCCATTAGAATTTTACTTGTTTATGTTTCTTATAAAAGAATTTAAATTATTTCAAATGAATGTGAAAAGTACCTTATTAAATGATTTTATTGATGAACATGTTTTCATAAACCAACCCCTAGGGTTTGAAAATTCAAACTTTACATATCATGTCTTCAAACTTTCAAAAACTCTCTATAGTCTAAAACAAGCTCCTGGAGCTTTGTATGATAGATTAAGTAACTTTCTAATTGACCATGATTTCACAAGATAAAAATTTGATGCTAGTTTATTTATCAAATGAACTCTCTCTGGAAACTTGATTATTCAAATTTATGTTGATGATATTATTTTTAAAAGTATTAGTATTGTTTTTTGCAAGAAATTCTCTGAACTAATGCAAAGTGAATTTGAGATGAGCATGATGATAGAATTAACATTATTTCTGGGATTCCAAATTCATCAGTATACCAAAGGAACCTTCATCTCCCAAAGTAAGTACACCAAAGATTTGGGATGGACAATGCCAAACCATCCAAAACTCAAATAAGTTCTACATATGCTCTGGAGTCATGTGAAGATGGAACAAATATTGATGAAAGCAACTGTCATGGCATTGTTGGCTCACCCTTATATCTTATAACCAGTCGACCTGACATCCTCTTCAGTGTATATAAATGTGCTAGGTTTCAGTCAGCTCCTAAAGAAACTCACCTGACTGCTATGAAACTTATTATTAGAGACCTTATTGGTACAAGCTCCTATGGTTTATGGTATTCCAAGTCTAATGATACTATTTTAAAAGGTTTCTTAGTTACAGATTATGCAGGTGATAAGGTTGATAGAGAAAGCATCAGTGGCACTTTCCAGTTCATGGGACAATCCCTTGTTTCATAGAATAGTAAGAAGAAAAATTATGTTTCTTTGTCCACCACTGAATCTGAATATATAGCCATTGGATTGTGTTGTGATTAGATTCTTTGGATGTCCCATCAACTCAGTGATTGTGATCTATGTTTTAAACTTGTCAAAATTTTCTGTGATAACTCTAGTGCTATCTGTTTGTCCAAAAATCTTGTACATCATTCTATAGCAAAACACAATGATGTTAAGCATCACTTTATTAGAGATCATGTTTCAAAAAGTGATATTGAACTATCTTTTGTGAGCACTGATTTTCAAATAGCTATATTTTTACCAAACTTCATCGTGAAGAAAGATTTTGTTCTCTTAGAAAATGTCTGGGCATTATTGCTAAACCCTTTTGAACCAAAAACTATTTCTTTTCTACTCTAGTTGCATATTTTACATCTAGTTCCACCTCTATTTGTTTTGTTACTTTTCTTTATTTTTGATTAATGTCAAAAGGGGAAGAAATAAACAATAGTTGTCATATTGGTATTTGTTGTATTTTTATGTGAATTTTCTCCAACCATGCAGGGAGAATCACCCATTCAGGGAGAGTTAAGAATCAATCATTCAGGAGGGGGGTGAAATTGACAAGAAAGGAATTTAATTTTATTTTTCTTCAATAAAAAATGAGGAGATTAATATTATTAAGTTTGATGAATGATCATGGTCCTTGATTGTAGAAAAACTTTTGTCAAAATCTCAAAATGAAGGTGCATCCTACAAGATTTGATCAAAAAGGAAGAAGCATCTGTCAATATCCACAGAAGAGGAGGAAGAGAAAAAAAGATTGTTGGATTGTTTATGGCACATATTTCATGAGATTCTCGCATCTCTTTAGTCTTCTCTAGACAGATTTTTTTGTTTTTAGCATTTATCTATTCTTGAAAATTGAATATTCATTATTTCATTTTTTAAGAAGAAAATATTTTGGATTGCCTTGAATAATCATCTTCTAACGGCTAGTAGTAGTCCCAACCACTACTATATAAGCATTGGAAGATCAAAGGAAGAGATATACTTATCTCAACTTTCTCTAGTTCTTTGCTCTACTTTACTCAAGCATTGTATTCTCTTAAAGGTTTACTATGTCATTAAAAAGAGAGGAGAGAAACATATAGTTGGTGAGGCGTTGTATCAAAGTGTGAAAGAAAATAATAGAGAGTGAATTAAAGCCAAAAGTTTGACTCAATCTTGTACTTTGATATTATTCACAAAGAACTAGCAGAATCTCTTGCAACCCAATGGGATTGGAGTAAGACCTATTAGAGGTTCCAACTAATATAAAATATTTGGTGTTATTTACTTTCAGCAGTTAAATTTTGTGAAGTTTTCATTACTACATTCAACAGTTGACTGTCTGTGGAAGCAAGTTGACTGTTTGGTAGAAAAAAAGAGTAATTCACCCCTTCTCTTTTGGCTTTCACCAGTGTGCATGCTTCGAAAGCTAAGAAGTAGTACACGAAGAATCCATCTTTCTTGTTAACCATGATAGAATAAGAAGAATGTGATTCAATAACTCAACCATGTAGGAAAAAGAAGGCAAGTAAGAATATTTATGCTTCGATGCCCCATGAACAATTTTCTTCACAATTACACTTCCTTTTCAACACATCCAATAGCTTGCGTTGCAATGCATCTCCCCAAAGACAATACTCTGAATTTCTTTTATGCTTGGACCTTTACCATCACAAAAATAATTTAAACATAGCAAAGAAATTATCTCAGATAAGATTTTCTTATGCCTACCCATGGCATGTTCAACACCGCAAGTGTGGACCCCAACATAATTGTATATGCGAAATCTGTACTTCCTTGCCCCTAACAATTAGCCACAACACGGAGATACAGATTTCACCTTCAAGAATTTGCTACAACTCTTCTTCGTGACAAAATCAAAAGACTGTCTCAGCGACGCTCAATCGAGTAACATTTTTAGCTCTTTCTTGCTGATGAATGTTTGTTCACGGTAGAAATTAGTTCCATTGGAGAATGAATGATTTGGTTGTGATCCCGATGCACAATCTTTTTCAACACCTTCCAAGTTTAATGAATCATATTCCATATCCATAGAATGATCTTTCATATTCATTAGATGATCGCCCTCGTTCTTGCATTCAATCGAATCATCGTTGAATGACGGGTGTCGGCGTGGGGGTGGTGATGAATTCAACGGTTCTTTGAAGGGACTCTTAACTACATTTGTTCTTAAAATAGGTCTACGTCATCAGGAGCAACATTCAGCATGTATAAGGACACAGTTTTGTCATTATTTATGATCATAGGATGCATCTTTTTCCTCGAGTTCATTAGATAACTAATCACCACGTCACTTGGCTCGCAATCTAAATCCCTGCTCTCTATTACGTTTGCAACCAAGCCATCGTATGAACCATTACGACAAACCGCAATGAGAAATGGCACCTTAGTAAAAGATTTTCAATTTCAATATTTGGGAATCTCCTCCCATACTCTCATAAAATCACCAGAAACAAGAACAACATCTACAATAGACATTCTAGAAGTACATTGGAGTTAATCCTTGATTCTGCTAGTGGTATATGTATGTTCTATGAATGGTCGATGATTGGGCAGATATCCATACAAAATAGTGAAAGTACAAACATTATTTCTAATCAACGATCATTGGATTTATGAAATAGAGAAACGAAGTTAGAGTCACCTAAGCTACTGTAATGTACATTCTAGTGATTTAGAAGCTTTATAACAATGGTGGAAAGTGTTTTTGAGAAAATAACAAACAAATGGAGTAACAATGGATAAGATTATAATATTTGTGGACTGATTTTGAATTGATTGCCCGAAAAAATCACCGAAATCGTGCCTGAAATGGAGACTTTTGGAGGAAAATCAGGAGCTTCTTTTTTAAGCTTTTGGAACTTTTTTTAAAAAAATAAAATTGGAAGGATGTTTTGAATATAAATATGGATGAGAGGGGGGATTAAAGTGTATTGGTAGAAACTTGTGTGCTACATTTGATAAGGTGGAAAGAATATATGATGACATCATAAATGGTGTCTATTTGACCAATTTTTCAAGACTTATATCTAAATGACAAACAAAGTTTTAAAAAATGGACATTTGACAACTTTACCAAATAATCTATCATGTTAAAGCAATTACAAATCAAAATCGTAAAAATTATATCAAATATAGACTTCAGGAATTAGTAGACAACCTGTTGACAATGCATGTAAAAACATGCATGTTATTCAAGCTAGCTAGTGGTTCTCTCTATTTATCCAAATTTCTACCTCTAATCATTGTGTAAATGAAGCTAGCGTTATTTTCCTGCACATTTTGTCACTCTGAAAGTGACCTACTTTTTACCTAAGATTGTTCCTTTAGTTTTCCTCTGAATAATTAATAGACACTAGTTAGCTAGCATGGAAAACGCATTGTTGATAATTGCTAGGGATTTTGCCCTCATTTTTTTAATTAAAATTTAGTTTTAATTTTCTATCGAAGAAAAATAAAAGTAGTACCATAATTACTTTTATTTTTCTTTAAAGAAAAATATACTCCCTCCGTCCCATTTTACTCGTCCCAAATTGGGATGGCACAACTAGTAGGGAAAATAATAAATAACATGGCTAGTTTGCCATAGTACCCCTATTAAATGATGTTTACATTTTAATTTAAAGAAAAAGTAATTAATGCAAAGGGTAAAATGTGGAAAAAAAAAGTGTCTTGTCTTGATAAGTAAAAAAGGACAAGTAAAATGGGGTACCAAATTAGGAAATTTGAGACGGGTAAAATGGGACGGAGGGAGTAAAACTTTTTCATATTTGGCTAAGCTCTTTCTTGGAGTAAATGTTTTGAAACTCTATAAATAGAATAACCCTTTCTCATACCATAACACAATAGAATCCACGATGTAGTCGTTTAAAGAATTTTGTTTAGGAGAGATTTTCTCCCAATAGGTTTTTAAGTTTTTCAATATTATTTTTAATATGTAGGTTGTTTGATCAATTCATATTAATAACATGTTTTTAGTATTTATTTTTCTTTGTCATATGAATTATCGTTCTATAATATGCAAACTTTAAGCTTCCGCGTGACGCCCTTTCGATTTCGAACCCAAAGTAAGTGCACCTCTCCTAGTACATATTCTTTTTAGCCCAACTGCTCTTCCTCAAAGCCTTAATTTGATGTCTCATTCACCTTAGTAATCCCTTCCACACACCTCTGGCAATTAGTTTAACTGCACGTGTCCCACACGTGTAATTTTTTATATTTAAAATCAGATGATTTAATTTATTGTAAAGATTTTTAATGAAGTGAAAAAAGTTTAAATCACTTCTTAAAAATCATTCACACTTTAATACAATAATGCAAACATAACATATATTTTATTATAAACACATATATATTTTACCACCAGAAGTTTCAAGTGGTTAATGGATCGTCACTTTTGTGTATATTATGCAGAACCTCTTTTTGTTGCTGCTAGAGGTTAAGAGAGAGACATCAATTTGAACCGTATTTGTTGTATGATTTTTTTTTATTTTTTCTATATTTAAAATCCTTTCTTATTTTTATAGTTAAAACTTTAGAAAATCTTTGATTACTTACTTAAAACTTTTAAAAATTTGGTACTTCTTATATTTTTCTTATTCTAACGCTTTCATATTTATTTCTAAATTTTTCAAATCTTCTTACTTGTCATTAATTTCAATGAAAAAGATATTACTTGTCGTTAGTTTTGATGACTTCTAATAGGAAAAATTTTCATTATAAATATTTAATTATTTTTAACTCTTAAATATTAGAAAATAGTGAAAAGACAATTTTATCTAAAGCACAGACTTTTAGTGAAGAGCAAAAAATCCGCACAATATTTTTAAAGTCCTTCACACTTTTAATATAGATATAGATATAGATATAGATATAGATTAACATAACATAGAATATTTCTAAGTAATGAACTCAAAAATAGGATTAAAAGCTTGATCATCACTCAACTTTGGGTAATTGGCCACTATAGTCACTCAACTTTATTTTTTCTTCCAAAAAGTCATTTAACTTTATGCAATTGACCACCATATATAGTCACTCAACTTCACTGTCTTCCGAAAATCACTCTTTACCTAATTAGCCACCAGAATCACTTTAACTTTCTGTTTTGTTATCAAAAGGTCAATCACCTAATTAGCTTCCATAATTATTTTTGGGGAAAATATAATCTTCTGTAGCTATTAATGACATGATATTTGTATTTTTCTTAAAAAACTATTTTCAAACAATATTTTAAAATATTAAAAGTTATATCTTAATTCACGATAGCTGCTAAACTTAGTACTAAAAACAGTTCATTCTTGAAACATTTTCAGTGAAAATGGGCTAATTATGTTTTACATGCGCTAATTATCAAGACTCGAGCACTGCTACTCTAAATTGAAAAAAAAAAAAACGAACTGAAAAAGTTATAAAAAAATTTATGGCTATTTGTGTCAAATATGCAACTGTAGATTAAAAGAGAAGAGAGAATGCTAATTAATTTAGTTAATAATCTTAAATGTCAAAGTAATTAAATTTTATTTAACGGTTTGAAACTGAACTCTGGGAACCCATTTAATCTTAGTTCAATGTTAGATATCGCTATTAAATATTTCTTCAATAAAAAATTTCTAACTTTGAATATGTTTTAAAACTAAGCTAAAAGAGAACCATATAAGCAAAAAAGTAGAACATATATTAGAGAAAAAAGAAGAGAGTTTTTTTGTTCTTCCAAATGTTTATAGAATTACATTGAGGAGTATGAAAAGATGTCATAAACATGCAAAAATAAATAAAGAAGAGTATGAAATTTTCCTTCTTATTTCTTAATGAATTTTTTTGTACAAAATATTCCTATTTATAGTCAACCTAATACAATAATCCTACATAATAATAAAAGAAAAGAAAATATTGGGTACATCTAAAAAAGGAAAAAAATATCTGGTATACACCTAAAATTTATTCACAATAATTGACTAAATATTCATAATGAATCCCAACAAGAAAATAAAATATTGAATCCCAACAAGTTTAAAAAATTGAATCCCAACACCATCACCAACCTTAAGTTAGAGGTGTGGAAGAGACACCCAACTTGCCGAGATGCTGATGATGCAAAGGTCCCGTCAATGGCTTGGTAAATATTTTTGGGAAAGACGGGCACACAATCAAAGAGCCCAACAGGGTAGCAGCGGAAAATACGCAAGACCAAACTTTCCCTTTCAACTTGAACCAAGAGGAGACAAGAAAACCAAGAAAAACAAAGTAATATATAGCAAACAAATAAACCAAATGAAATAAGACAAGAATAAAGGTAATCACACGAAACACAAGATTTACGTGGAAAACCCTTCAGTGTGAAGAGTAAAAAACCACAGGACCAAAACCTACACTATAATCACCAAAGAGTTACAATATTGTCCTCCAAAATGGCCACCAAACAAGTGCCAAACATCAAGAAACAATACATAAACCACAGCACCAAACACTAGAGAAATAAAGGAGTGAAAGCACCAAAAACGCAGCTACTGTTCGGGGATGAAGAATAGGAGTTACAGGCTACCAAATAAAGCTCCGTCAGTTCCTAATCAAATATTGAGATGAGAGGAACAAGAACTCCAAAAATCATCTCAATCGGACAAAAAACGAAGCGAAAATCGCAATTTGAAGTTGACAGTTGTGGCTGAAATTTAGGTGTGAAAATCAGCTTTGTTTTTCTCTCTTTAGCTCTCTTTTTGTGATGGTGAATAGGACCTAAAAAGATCAATATATAAACCACATAGTAATGGGCCTATGGACAAAAGTTGGTTGGTCAAAATTGGGCTTCATTTATCCACATAGGAAGGGAAAAAGACCCAATAACCCAACAATTCTCTCCCTCCCAACTATGTGGAGGAGACCGTCATCCCCGCGATCATACAATAATCTTTAAACTTTCCTCTTGTAAAAGCTTTAGTCATCATGTCGGAACCATTATCATCCGTATGAATCTTCTCAAGTTAAGCAACTTAGAATCCAACACATCCTAAATCCAATGGTATCTCACATCAATGTGTGTAGACCGACCATGAAATACAGAATTCTTGCCAAGATGTATGGCACTTTGACTGTCGCAATGATGCACATACCTCTCTTGAGCATAACCAATTTCCCCCAAGAATCTCTTCATCCAAATAAATTATTTACAAGCTTCAATGGCAGCAATAAGCTCAGCTTCTGTAGCAGATAGAGCAACACATTTTTACAATCTAGATTGCCAAGACATAGCTCCCCCTGCAAAAGTAATCAAATACCCTAAAGTAGACTTGTGAGTATCAACATCACTGGCCATATCTGAATCAGTATAACCACAAAGAATAGGTTTCCCTGTACCATAACACAAACTCAGACTAGAAGTGCCACAAAGATATCCCATAATCCACTTCACAGCATTCCAATGTTCTCTTCCCAGATTAAAAAGAAAACGACTAACAACACCAACAGCATGAGCAATATCCGGTCTTATGCAAACCATTGCATACATCAAACTACCAATAGCTGAAGCATAAGGAACTTTCTTCATATCTTCCTTCTCATCATCACTGGAAGGACACTACTTCGTGCTCAACTTGAAGTGCATAGCTAAAGGTATACTGACAACCTTAGCCTTGTCCATGTTAAACCTTCGAAGTACTTTCTGAATGTACTTCTCTTGTTATAACCACAACTTCTTGGCCTTCCTGTCACGGATAATCTGCATGCCAAGAATCTGCTTTGCTGGTTCTAAGTCTTTCATAGAAAAAGACTTACTCAATTCTTGCTTCAACTTTTGAATCCTGAAAGTATTATGACCAACAACAAGCATGTCATCAACATAAAGAAACACAATAATAAAGTCACCATCAGAGAATTTTTGCATAAAAACACAATGGTCTGAAGTAGTCTTCTTGAGGCCCTGCTGACTCATAAAGGAACCAAACTTCCTGTACCACTGCCTAGGAGCTTGTTTCGAACCATACAAGCTCTTCTTCAATTTGTAAACATAATTCTCTTTTTCCTTGACTTCAAAACCTTCAGACTACTCCATAGAAATTTCTTCATCTAAGTCATCATAGAGAAAAGCAGTTTTGACATCCATTTGCTCAACCTCTAAATCTAGACTTGCAGCTAATCCTAGAACCACACGAATGGATGAAATCTTCACAATCGAAGAAAATATCTCATCAAAATCAACTCTTTTTTTTGGTTAAATCCTTTCACAACCAATCTAGCCTTGTACCGTGGAACTAGATTACCATCTTCATGCTTCACCCAAAAAACCCACCTTTATTCAAAGTTTTTCTATCTTTAGGCAGCTTAACCAAATCAAAGGTGTGATTGTCATGCAAAGATTTAATTTCATCTTCCATAGCATCAAACCACTTTTCTTTTTCTTCACTTTCTATGGCCTCATCAAGACTCTCAGGTTCTCCCCCGTCAATCAAGAGTACATACTCACTGGGAGAATAACTAGATAAAGGTATTCTCTCTAGTAGATCGTTTGAGAGAACTCTCTGGAGCATCAACAACTGTTTGCTGATCAACCATATCAACTTGCACTGGAGCATCAACAACTTCTTGCTGTTCATTCTGAACATGATCATCATCTTCATTATCAACTTGATTTTCATCATCATAAAGATTTTCTTTGAGAGTAGTAGCCAAAGAAACTGGATCAACATCAACTAGACTTTCACTACTCTGAGAATCAACCTTCTCAGCTTTGTCAAAATCTTCAATTATTTGGTCTTCAAATAACACAACATCACGGCTTCTAACAAGTTTCTTCTCAACTGGATCATAGAAATGATAGCCAAATTCATCTTGACCATAACCAATGAAGATACACTGCCTAGTTTTAATATCCAACTTTGACCTTTCATCCTTAGAAAGCACAAAAGCTTTACACCCAAAGACTCTAAGATGATCAAAAGAAACATTCTTACCATACCAAACTCTGTCAGGGACATCACCATTCAAAGCAATAGTATGAGATACATTGATAACAAAAACAACCGTATTAAGTGCTTCTGTCCAAAAGGAATCTGGCAGTTTAGCATCTGAAAGCATACATCTAACCCTCTCAACTAGTGTTTTGATTATCCTCTCTGCTAAACCATTCAACTAAGGAGTCTTTGGAGAAGTTTTCTAATGTCGAATACCCTGCTCTCTGCAATATCTATCAAAAGGACCAATATACTCACCACCATTATCTGAACGGATGCATTTCAATTTCTTCCCTATCTGTCTTTCAACCAAGGCCTAAAAATTCTTGAACATATCAAGTACTTGATCCTTGGACTTCAAAGGAAATACCCAAAGTTTATGAGAATGATCATCAATAAAAGTCACAAAGTAAAGTGCACCACTATGAGACCTTACTTTAAAAGGACTGCACAAATCAGAATGCACCAACTCCAGCAAATTAAGCTTTGTTGAAGGCGGATGACTCTGGAAAGAAACTCTTTTCTGTTTACCGGCTAAGCAATGAACACACTTCTTCAACTTTGCTTGTTTCACTCCAGAAAGAAAATTTTTCTTAGCCAAACTATCAATCCTTTTCTCACTCATATGACTCAATCTTCTATGCCACAACTCTGATGAAGTACCATTCTCCACCAAGTTTATCAAGCCTCTAGAAATAAAACCTTGAAATACGTACAAGTTAGACAACTTGTCACCTCGAGCCATAATTATCTAACCTCTAGTAAGCTTCCACTGGCCAGCACCAAGGGTGTTAACATAACCTTCATCATCAAGACTTCCTACAAAAATCAAATTTAAGCAAACATCTGGAGCATGCTTGACATTATTGAGAACTAGTTTGGAACCATTGTTACTTTCCAAAAAAATTGTGCCAATGCCAAGTACTTTAACTTCATCATTATTGTCCATTTTCAACATCCCAAAATTACCTGGAGTATAAGAAGAAAATAATTCCTTCTTTGGAGTAACATAAGAAGTAGCACCAGAATCCACAAACCAGCTAGAATCATTGCGAACAAGATTAAAGGCATTCTCACCAAAAGCAACAAGAAGATCATCATTAGGAACAACAGCAAAACGATTTTCATTATCGCCTTTTTTCTTGCCGTCTTATATCTCTCTTGTGCTTGTAATAATATTTCATGATATGCCCCTTTTTATTGCAATAGTCACATATAATATTCTTAAATTTGGACCTTCACTTGTTTCTACTTTTATCTCTATCATTTAAATCTCTGGACTTGTTTCTCCCCCTTCCTTCAGTAACCAAAATATCAGAGTGTGAAGATGAAGAAAATGAGGCCTGAGATCTTCTTCTCATCTCTTCATTTAAGACACCACCCTTAACATATTCCATATTTACAATACCACCGAGAGAAAAATTAGTCAAAGAAACTCAAAGAGTTTGCCAAGAGTCAGGCAGAGTATTAAGAAGCCAAAGTCCTTGAATTTATTCATCAAACTTTATCCCCATTCCGGACAGCTGGTCAAGGACACCCTGAAAATCATTAATATGATTAGAAATAAAACTGCCCTCTTTATACCTGATATTCATCAATTACTTAAGCAGGAACAACTTGTTATTGCCAGTCTTTGAAGCATAAAGTGTCTCGAGCTTGTCCCACAAACTTCTAGCATGTGTCTCATTCACAATATAATTTCTAACATTATCTTCAACCCATTGTCTGATATAGCCACAAACCTGTAAGTGCTCCAATTCCCACTCCTCATCTTTTATAGATACAGGTTTAGTAGATGCAAATACAGGTAGATGCATTTTCTTGACAAATAGAAGATATTTCATCTTGCCTTTCCAAGTATGATAGTTACTACCATTCAAACACACCATCTTGCTCATATTTGCCTTCATCATTCAAATCTACAATCAACAACAATCAACCTCTGATACCACTTTGTTGGAAAAGATGGGCACACAATCAAAGATCCTGACAGGGTAGCAGCGAAAAATACCTAAGACTAAACTTTCCCTTTCAACTTGAACCAAGAGGAGACAAGAAAACCAAGCAAACCAAAGTAATATACAGTAAACAAATCAACCAAATAAAATAAGATAAGAATAAAGGCAATCACACGAGACATAAGATTTACGTGAAAAACCCTTCAGTGTGAAGAGTAAAAAACCACAAAACCAAAATCTCCACTATAATCACCAAAAATTTAAAATATTGTCATCAAAAATTACCACCAAATAAGTTCCAAACAACAAGAAATAATACATAAACTACAACACCAAACACTAGAGAAATAAAGGAGTGAAAGAACAAAAAAATGCAGCTGCTGTTCGGGAATGAAGAATAGGAGTTACAGGCCAACAAATCAAGATCCGTTAGTTCCTAATTAAATATTGAGATGATAGTAAAAATCATTCCAAAAATCATCTCAATAGAACAATAAACGAAGCGGAAATTGCAATTTGAAGTTGACAATTGTGGCTGAAATTTAGGTGTGAAATCAGCTTTGTTTTTCTCTCTTTGGCTGCCAAAAATTTTCTTTTTGTGATGGTGAATAGGACCTAAAAAGATCAATATATATATGTCCCATAGTAATGGGCCTATGGGCAAAACTGGGTTGGTCCAAATTGAGCTTCATTTATCCACATAGGAAGGGAAAAAAGACCCAATAACCCAACAAATATATCGGCGAGCTGGGAAGAAAATTTTACATAAAATAATGAGATTAATCCAGCAAGGTATTGCTAACGAATGAAGTGGCATTCAATTTCAATATGCTTAGTCCGTTCATGAAAAATTAATTTTTTGTGATATGAATAGCGGCAAGGTTGTCCGAATGAAAAGGTATTTCTGATTTTCATGAATCTGGACAAGTACCCCAGTAGGAGTCACAAAATGTCATCAATTCAAAAGAAGTGAAAGTAGAAATGAATATACTTGGATCTGAATCAGTGAGCAGATAGCGAAGCACTCGCGATGCAGCTTTAAAATGAGGTTCGCATGGATCCTGTATAAGTTAACTCAAATATTGCACTGTGGTGAATGATAAATCAGAATTTATATGGGTTAGATAATTGATTTTACCCAATAAATGCTTGTATAAAGTAGAATCTTGGATAGAAATCTCTTGATTAGCCTGAAGTTTAACATTGTGATTCATAGAAGAAGAAACGAAAGAAAAATGAAGAGTATCAAATTCTTTCAATAAATCTAGTGCAAATTTTCTTTGTTAAATAAGCATTCCTGTAGATTCTCGAACAATCTCCATGCCATGAAAAAAATACAAAGAATCAAGATCCTTGATTTTGAACTCATTATGTAAAAACAACTTTAGACCTTGTAGTTCACCTTCATTATTGCATTTAAATAATATGTCATCTACATATACTATTAAAATAGAGATAGAATTACAAGACTTCTTTAAAAAATAGAGAATAATCATTGAGGGAGTGACTGAAATTCTTAAAATTGAGAGCGGGGCCAGCTTAGCATCCCATTGTCTAGATGCTTATTTAAGCCCATTAATAAAAAAAATTCAGCAAACAAACAATATTTGGAGAGGGTGGTGTAACACCAGATGAAAATTTTATATAAACTTTTTCATGGAGATATGATAAAGAAAAGTATTATTAACATCTAACTTATAAACTCCCAAATTATTCTTTAATGCAATGGCTAAAATACATCTAATATTAGTCATCTTGACTACTGGAGAGATAATTTCATTATAATCAACACCTTCTCTCTGCACATCACCTCTAATGACTAATCGAACCTTTAATCTTTCAATGCTTCCATCAGAATTCTATTTGAATTTATTAATCCATTTAGAAGAAAGTGCTTTCTTTCCAACGGGAAGAACAATAACATCCCATGTGTTGTTTAATTGTAAAGATGCAATTTCTTTATCCATGACTTCTTGCCAACTTGGTTGATGTGCTGCTTAAATATAATTAACAGGTTCTTGTATACTAGTAATAGAGTTGGGTATGACTTGATTATTAGAAGATAAAGCATTAAAAGGCAAGAAATTAGGAATAACATGATAGAGAAAACAGGTAGTAGTCATATTTGTAAGGTGAAGTGCATTACAAGTATAATCTTTCAAATAATCAGTCTACTTATGATTCCTGAAAGATTTTCTTAAAATAGCTTGAACAATAGGTAATTAATGAAAAGCTTGGATCCAAAACAGATGTGGAGTTAGTGGGTGGCACATCACTAAAACTTGATGAAAGTTGAGACATAGTAATGGGTAAAACTACTGGATCAAGAGTAGATTCATAATCAGAAGAGTAATCTAATAAGGGAAGAAAAGATTGTGGTAAAGTAGAAGAAAAATTTGACAAATCAAAATAAAACATAGTAGAACGGAAAGCAGATTGTGACATAAAAGGAAAATATTCTTCATGAAAAATAACATTCCTAGAAATTATAATTTTTTGATTTGCAAATTCAATACTTTATATCCCTTTTTTTTCATAGGAACATCCTATAAAAACACAAGGTGCTTCTTCAGGATCAAATTTAGTTCTATTAATATATAGAGTAGATACAAACATAAGCATCCAAATTATTTTAGATGATCATATGATGGTTTATTCTTGAATAAAATTTCAAAAGGAGTTTTTGAATTCAAAACGCTTGAGGAAAATATGTTTATGAGATAAGTTGGAGTTAAAAAGATATTCCCCCTAATAATTAATAGGAAGATGAGATTGAAATAAAAGAGCTTTGATATTTCACTAAATGCTTGTGTTTTTTCTCCACTACTTCATTCTGTTATGAAGTATAAACACAAGTTGTTAGATGAATAATTTTCTTGAAAAGAAAGAAATCAGATTGTACTTTTTCATTTTCCAACTCAAAAGCGTTATCAGTTCTTATAATTTTAATTTTAGAATTAAACTGTCTTTCTACCATAGAAAAAAATGAAGAATGGGAAAAGTATTAGACTTAGTACTCAGAAGATGTGTCCAAGTCATTCTATTAAAGTCATCAACAATCATAAGTAAGTATTTAAACCCATCATGTTTGTAAGGTCCCCAAGTACCCACATGTATTAGATCAAAATAGATTTAATTGAAATAACACTAGAAGAAAAAGATAGCTTAGATTGTCTTTACATGGAACAAATAACACAAAGTGAAGAAAAATTTAACCAAGATGCAGAATTTGAAAAAACTTTCTTCATATTATTTTTTGGCATATGCCCTAATCTGTAGTGCCATAGTTTTTCCTTTACATTGAAATCAAAACAACTTGAATAAGAAGTAAATTTATCTCCTAAACAAGTCGAAAAGAAAATACTATGAGGGTTAAAACTAGGTAGGCTTTTAGAAACTTCTAGATGACTTGATTTGAGAATATATAGATCTTCTTTCCCTCTATCAAGCACCTGAGGGCTCTTCAGTGAAGGGCTCTACAACATGAACAAGTGTTAAGGATGAAAAAAATAAATTTTTGAACTTTTTTACATAGCTTATGAATAGAAATTAGATTGAACCTAAAAGATGGAATATATAAAACATTTTGCATAGTTATATTATGCAGGAGAGAAATAGGTCCTGAATTAGTAACTTTGATCCTATGGGAGTTAGAAAGAGTTATTATTACAGATTTAGGAAGAAGATTTAATATTTTAAAGTATTTTTTATGAAAAATCATGTGTTCAGATACTCCACTATCTAATATCTAAGAATTGTTGTCAATTGTAAACAAACAAGCATAAAAATTAAAGTACTTAGCCATACCAGTAAATGTTATATTTGCAGATGCATCAACATTTCCTACATCTTTCTGATTTAACTTTTGTAAAAGTTGCAAGAGTTGTGCAACATTATCTTGGCTTAAAGAGTTTAAATTTGTGGCATTCTTTGTAGTCTGTTGAGATCCTTCTCCTATGTTAAAAATATTACCAGCAACAGGTTTCTTTTGATATTTTTTAAATTTAGTGAATTTAAAATCAGAGGAAGAATCATGGATCTTAAGTGGTCAATGTCATGTTCTATTTTCTTGCAATAATTGCACATCATAGAACTTTTCTTGATAGAATTTTCAGTTTGAGTTTTATAATCATTGAACCTCTTTTCTCCACTATTATCAACAATGAGAGAGGTTGATTCTCCTGAATAAGCAAGAGTGATATGAATTTTCCTTTGATTTTCATCTTGAATAATAAAGGAATAAGCATTGATCAATAGTGGGTAGAGGGAGATGACAACAAAATATTATTCCTAACACCTATAAAAGTGTCATTAAGCCTCATAAAAATTTAAGAAGTCTCTTATCTTGATGAGCCTTTGCACCTTTTTCCTTTTTTCCACATTTACACTTACAAGTACATGCAGAAAATGTTTTTAGTGAATCTAACTCATTCCATAGACTCTTCATTTTTGTAAAATAAGTAGAATCACTAAAATTTTCTTGGAATATTGTTTTTAAAAACTTTTGAAGTTGAAAAAGTTTAGCACCATTAGCCTGAACAAATCTATCTTCTAGGTCAGACCACAATACTTTCACACTTTTGAAATACAAAACAGACTCAGCAATTTCTTTGGAAAGAGAATTCAATAACCAGGATAGTACCATATAATTATATCTTGACCAAGCTCCTTGAAGTCCTGTATCAGTATTAGGACAAGATAGGGATCTATCAACAAATTCTAGCTTGTTATTTACTGAGAGAGCTATCCTAATTGTCCTTATCCATCCATCATAGCTTCTTCCATAAAAAATGGTGGAGACTAGGTTCATACCTGGATGATCAGAAGGGTGAATATAGAAAGCTCGCTATATTGATTGCAGGGACAGTATTAATTTTCTGATTATGAAGTGTTAACAATAGAAGGTGATTTTGAGAGTGATACAACATTAGTCATCTTAAAAAACAACAAAGATGAAGTCAAAAATTATGGACTGAAATTAAGAAAAAAAATGCTCTTGATATCATGCAAAAATAAACAAAGCAGAGTATGAAATTTTCCTTCTTATTGCTTGATGAATTCTTTGTACAAAATACCCCCATTTATAGTTAACCTAATATAATAATCTATGTAATAAAAGAGAAGAAAATATTGGGTACATCTTAAAAAGAAAAAAAATATCTAGTATGTACCTAAAATATATTCACAACAATTAACTAAATATTCACAATTAATCCCAACAAGAAAATAAAATATTAAATTCCAACAAGGAAAAAAATATTGAATCCCAACAAAACATGACATTAATTCTTGAGAGTTATGAGAAATAATCGAGAAAAGGTTGTGAAGGAGTGGGGGTTAATATCAGAATGGTTGAAGAGTTATGGAGAATTTATATTTAGAGTAGTATATATCCACTGTTTTTTTTTTATAAAGAACTGCTTATTTTCATATTCTCACCCCTAATAGCTTAAGTACTTTAAAAATGTCAAATATCAGTGTAACAAAATATTTTATTAAATAATGAGAAAATTAACTAAGACTTCCCCAATCTATACTCAAAATTTCAACCACACACTCCAACTTTATGAGAGCCCCCTTAAACTGTTTAAAATTGAAATTATTACACCCCTAAAAGGCCACACTCAATCTTTATTGAAGGGTGAAACTCACGCATTTTGACTTGTTATTTTTTAAAAAAATAATTATTTTTTCCTTTATCTTCCACCATGTTCGATTTTACAAACCCAAATCAAAATTTCATCATTCTCGCCAAACAAACATCAAGATTCTTGAATCATAACCTAATTTATATCTGACACGGTCCAAAATCGGGCCATGTCATAGGGGCACCTCAAGCCCACATCAATCAGAGATCGCCCCGATAACCCAACCTAATCATTATCACATCCATCAATGGATTGGGTGAATCCCGAGCATACAATAAGATAGCGGAAACAATACTAGAAGTCATAACTTAACAATCTACCATTTCATCAAATTCACTAACTAATTAATATACCTAAGTCCACGGTCATCCATAATACCTCTATACAAACAGATGTTTAGAAATGTATATATGTTGGGACAAGCCCCTGACAATAGCCAAACCAAGTCAAAATGAGACTAAGTATAAATATAGGGGACCAAGAATGAATGTCTTCCAAAATAAAGAAGCTCACCACTCCCTAGTCGATGCATCAATTACCTAATCACTGTGCAGGAAGAGAAGATGATGCTCCAGCCCCTACATCGCGTGGGGACATAGCATCCGAAAGCGATTAGCGGTTGAAATGCTAGTATGTAACTCAAGAATAAGAATAAAATAGTATCATCATTCAACAACAAGTTAATATATAACATATTCAATCACATTCATAACCTTATCCATACATATAGACATATCACATGCAAACTAAGAAGGCAAGTCTTATCAACACTTTGGAAGCACTCATTCATCATAAATGCAATGGAGGACTCCATCTTCCACACTTATAGATTCAAGCATTTCTCATTAGGCATAGGACTTTAACCATATTCACACATCATCAAGTATGGGAATCTGAATACATACACATCTATTTAAGTGAGGGACTCTAACCACTTACACATTCATATAATTAAGAGACTCTAACATCTCACACATATTTATTCAAAGAGGGACTCTAACCACATGCTCATACATTAGGTGAGTAACTCTAAGCTCATGCCATATTTGATAGGGGACTCTAACCCCAAGCCAGTTTATTTGGCGAAGTACTTTGACTTTATGAGATCTCATTATGCAAGGGACTTTAACCATAAGTGATTCTATTATGCAAGGAACTTTAACCTCAAGACATCATGACTATCACTAGTCAATATTGGGACTCGAACCCTTTGTCCATGCATCCACATATATTCAATTCCACACATAATGACTTCAACCCATTTAGCCAATTCAAAACTATACGTGACCACATAGTTCTCATGGAAGCCTTCATTTCTCAACATTTCAATAGTCCAATGCCTTAATTCAATTAGTCATACGATTCAAACTATTGTCCTCATGACCCGTACAATCCATTCACACTTCATTAGCAATTCTATACCATAATTTAGTTCAATTCACAATTCATATTCATTTTTGTGTAAGGGACTTTAACCCCCTTCTTATTTATCAAACCATCAAGGCCATCAATTACACAATACATGACTCATTTTACCTTTACAACATCATTTATCAATCATTCATACTTATTAGTCCATTTACCTTGTTCAATACATCATCACATGTGACTAGACAATTCACCTAGACATTTTCACAAATACTTTATGTGCATATCTTTAAAAAGGCCATTTTCATGGTAGAGATTATCAAGGTTAGGGTGACTCAATACCTTCGTGTTAAACCTCACACATCAAGAACCCACATATGAAAATTATCATCATTAACAAGTATAAACATGAGTCTAAGAAAAAATCATCATTATTCATCATTAGGCAACAAAATTCTTTTTCATTTGATTTTAAAACCACCATGTACACTTACTAATCAAAGTGTGAAATACATGGGTTTAGATTTATTTATAAAAGAAAAGAGTTACATGCCTTAAACAAGATGAATCACCAAGAATATTGACTCTTGTTTGCCTCTTGAAGACCACTCTTGAAACCCTAGCCTCCAATTCTTCAAAGATGAGATTAAAAGAATGTTTAGGGTGGTTGATCCATCAAAATGGATATGTACGAGGATACACACACTTATATAGTGAGAGGGCTTAGGGTTTTACACATGGAAAATGACCACAAGGCCTTTAGTTAAAATCTGAAAAATGAACCCATCCAAGGGTATGACTCACTAAGAGAACTGCACTGGTACCCTAACTCATAGAATAGGCTTCTCCTAAGTCACACACACTGTCAAGGGTACGACCACCCCTAACTGATATGCTCCACTCGTACCAAAAATAGTCCACTTTTGATCAAAACATCACTTTATATGATTGGCTATGGTACAACTTGTACCTTAAGGTATGATTGGTTGGAGCCTCACTCGTACCTAGAATAGTGAGTGACCCTCACCACACTACCTTGGGTACGATAAGGGGTCACCAACTTATATCCAAAAGGTATGAGTAGTACCCTTATTCATACCAAGTCCTGAGACATTAAATGAGGGAATTTTACAATGGTTCAAAGTCTAGGTGTTTCAATGTCATCAGATGGAATTGAGTGGAGTGAATAATTAAATCGTCTGACTTATGATGGAGAAGATAAAGAAAAATAGTGTCTGCGATGATGGCTAATGGAGTAGTGGTGATGGATAAGACGAGATCAATAATTTAAATTAGAGGATTGACTTGGATTAAAGTGTGGTGAAATATAACATGGTATTGGTAGTACAGTATTGTTGTCTTAAAGATTCTTGATTTTTTAATGTTAGATTCTTAATTCTTGAAATATTTTGGGTAAATTGAGCAATTAAAAACAAGAGAAAAGGTTGAATTTATATAAGGAGGAAAATGGAGAAAGGTGAAGAAGTGGTCAAATGGTGGATTTGGTGGAGATGGCGATGGTTGTGATGACGACATTGATGGAATGAAGATGGAGAGATTTTGAGTATGGTGGAGGAAAGAAGAAATAAATTAATAATGAAAAATATAATAGTGTATTTCACTCTATCAAAGAGAGTGAGCATAAAAATATATTACAATTTTATTTTTAATATTTCTTATATATATATATATATATATATATATATATATACGTAAAATCTATATATATAATCTATAATATATAATATATTAAAAGTGAAAAGACCCTTAAAAAAGTGATTTGAACTTTTTGCCCCTCATTAAAAGATTCAGCAATAGACAAAATTGTCTTTTCACCTATATTGAATATTAATTATAATAAATATATCTATAATATATTAAAAGTGTGAAGTTCCTTAGAAAAGTGATTTGTACTTTTTACCCACCATATAACAAAGGGTTATCTAACCATGCATATTACATCACATGTGGCTTGCAATTAATAACTCAAAATTGCATTTTACTCCCTTACTAAGTTGATATAAATATATTTTGCTTTCATTTTCTCCTTCGCTTTTATTTGTCAACAAGTTCGTTGAAGTTAAATTAAATTAATATTTTAAATTTAAATTTTAAGTGTTTCAAAAATTATATAAAAAAGAAAACTATATGTTACCTTTTTTCATATTTATTTAAGTTATTTGACTTTGAGAACACAATAAAACATACTTATGTAGATGGTTTATTGAACTGTGCTATTATATATGTTCCTTCCATCAAAATGTAGGAATCGTTTGTTAGGGTGAATAAAAATAATTTCGAATAGAATATATTAGTAAGGTCTGCGTTAATAATTCTTATATTAGTAATATTGATATTATTTAAAATTATTTTTTATACACTTCTTGATGTGATGTATTGAAACTTACCTTTTCAATCTTGATTCTTTAAATAAAAAAATTTTAAAAATGAATTGCATATATATTCTACGATTCATCCAAGATTTAGTACGGGCTCAATATATATTATTTTTTGTCTTAATTTATGTGACACAAATAAAATTTAGATAATCAATCATATATTTAATATGTTTTTAGATATTTGAAGTTGTTAACTATTGTAATTTATAATATTTTTATGTAATTTTTAAATAATATACGTTACGCTCCTTGTACAGACTTTTGTGGCATTGGTAGTCAATTATATTTTTAAAATAACTGAAGTTTTTTAATTATTATGATTTATAATAATTTTCTTCTATTTCAATTTAAGTGACATTAATTTAATTTTGAGAGTCAATTAAATATTTTATATCTTTTAAATTTTTTAAGTTGTCAATTATTGTGATTTATAGTATTTTTTACACATTTTTGAAATATATAACGGATTAAATATTTTTAAATATTTTAAGTTGTTAACTATTGTAATCTATAATACTTTTTATGTAGTTTTCAAATAATATATGTTACTCTCCTTGTACAAATTTTTATGTCATCGATAGTCAATTATATTTTTTAGATAATTTTAATTTTTAATTATTGTGATTTATAATGCTTTTACTATTCCAATTTGAGCGGCACAATGTTTTGATGGCCATAATAAATAATTAGGGGTGATTTAGTAAAATCACATTGAAGCAGCGAAACAAACATGTCTTAAATGACTTACAATAACTAACTAGAGAAAATTGAAGGAAAGGTGTCTTTTAAGTCTTAAATGAAGGATTGGTGACATTGACCAACTTAAAGGGTCAAACATCATTAGAAAACTTTATTAAGTTAATTATGGACTTGATTAGTATTTTTAAAACTTTTTAATCTTTTCAAAAATACAAATCAACCCAACCCACACCCCTCTTCAATCCAAATCAACCACTCTCTCCTCTCTTTCGACAACTTCTCTCAACTCTCTCCCAACCAATAGTTTTGTAAAATTTCTCCCTTCAACCTCCGGTGACTTCTACCTCCGGCGACAAATAGTTGGGCTTTGAGTTCCCTATTTTTCTCCCTTCAAACCCCAGTGACTTTTACCTCCAGCGATAAATAGTTGGGCTTCGAGATCCCTTCTTTAATTCAAATCAACCTGTCTCTCATCCTTCTTTCGACAGCTTCTCTCAACTCTCTCCCAACCAATTGTTCTGTAAATTTCTCATTTCAATCCTCGACGACTTCAACATCCGACTACAAATAGTTAGGCTTCGGATTCCTTTTTGACTTCAACCTTCAATCGATGTGACAACCTTGCTCTCCGACCACAACAACTTTGAATTCTTCATCGTTCCTTTTCTTCTTTCACAGTTAAAAATTTATGGCCTTTTTAGTTTTGAATAAAATGAGGAACTTGAGCCAACTTCTCTTATAGTATTGGTTAACAATTTCAATATTTGTTGGATTAATTTGAAATGCGTTTTGAATAAAATCCTTATTTCTGGTATTTCTTCTCTTCTCTTTTCAAAGTGAATTATGATATTTTGTTGTTTGCTGCATTTTTTTAAGTTTGATTTTTATTGTTTGTGTTTATAAAAACAAACAACAATTTGGGTTGATATGTTATGTTCTTGTTCTAGGTAAAAATGGTGAAATTCCTATTTTTTTGTTGAGCAAAATCATGCTATTTTTTTTGTTTTCTCCAACAAATTACCCATCTGGTGAAACATATTAACCATCTGATGCAACAGATTTATCATATGATGCAATAGATCAACCATTTGATGCACCAGAGGAACCATCATATAATAATTCTGATGCAATGGAGTAATCATCTGATGCAACAAATTAATTATCTGATGCAACAGATTAACCATATATGGCAACAGATTAAGCATCGGATAAAAAATCTGATGCAACTAATTAACCATCTAATGCAATAGAAAAACAATTAGATTAATGATCTGATGCAACAGATGAACCTCCTATTAGATAAAATCCTATAAACTCTTCCAACAGGAAATATCCAAGACTTGATTTTTCCAACTGATTATTCATCTACCACAATAGATGACCCTATGTTGGAAGAAATCTATACAATATTGACCGTTGATAACTGTTCTAACAGATCACTCATTTGTTGTAACAGATATGTGACCTGTTGCACAGATCATTCATCTTTCTCAACAGATGAGTGATATGTTTTGTATTGTCGTAATAGATTACTCAGTCGTTGCTACGGGTTAGTTAACTGCTCTGATAGATCATTCATATGTTGCGACAGATATGTGATCTATTACATAAATCATTCATCTTTCTCAACAGATGAGTGATATATTTTGTATTGTCGTAATAGATTACTCAACCGTTGTTATGGGATATTTAACTGTTCCAACAGATCACCCATATGTTGCAACATATAAAATCACAACAGATGTGTGATCTGTTGCACAAACCATTCATCTTTCTTAATAGATGAGTGTTATATTTTGTATTATCACAATAGATTACTCAGTCGTTGCTACAGGGTATTTAACTGTTCCAATAGATCACTCACATGTTGCAATAGATGATATTTCAACAGATGTATAATTTGCTGTATAGACCATTCATTTTTCTCAATAGATGAGTGATTTGTTTTGTATTGTCACAATAGATTACTTATTTGTTGCAATAGGTTATTTAACTATCCCAACAGATCACTCATATGTCACAACAATATATGATCTGGTGCACAAACCATTTATCTGTCTTAAAAGATGAGTGATATATTTTGTATTGTTGTAACAGATTATGCATCTGCTGCAATAGGTTGGTTATATATTGTAACAGATATACTACCTGGTGCAACAGATCGATAATTGTTGCAACTGTTATTTTACTATTTTGCTTATTTGATTTACTATTATCCTTTTTAAATGATAAATTAATTAACTATAATATATTTTTTAAGTTCCTGTTAATTTTAGATAATATGGTTCCCAAAGGAACAGAAACCTAATCAAGTCCAACTAAAGGAATAAGTGAAGCATCTAGCTACATCCACCACTCTATGAGCTTGCTTTACAAGTGTTATCTTAATCAGGAGCAGAATATAATGAACACGGGGAGGAGGAATGTTTCGAAAGAGATGATGCAAATGCTAATAGCCCTTCCACCGAAGAGTTGGTCAAAGCCTTCAGCATTGATTATTATCCTGTGAGAATGCAGTGCGATGGTGCCTCAGATTTAATGGGTGATTTCATGGTTAAGTCATCCATGGGAAAATATTTCGACACCTTCGAAAAAATACTTCAAGAACAAAAATTGGATGCTCATTTTAGGGATAGCTGCTTTGAGAAATATCTTGATTTACCTGAAGACAATAATGCTTGTTTCCAAATAAAAATAGTATATGAACTTCTCAAACGTAGGTTTATGCATGAAAACAAAGATAAGATGGATGAGGTAAGGATAAATTACTGTGGCATGCCTGTTTGTTTTGGTTGGAAGGAGTTTGCCATAGTTACTGGACTAAAATGTTATCCTCCTTCTCAAGTTATACCGATTCTAACCCAAAAAAAGAACCCCACAAACCCAAAAAAGGCAAAAGAAAGTCGTGTGATCATGATGACCTAGTGTCCATTGTTGGTCCAAGCTTCATAAATAAAAATTTGATAGAAGCATTGAAAGGTAAAGGACTTTCAAAGAAGCACAAGTAGTCATTGTGCTTGGTTTAGTTTGTACATAATATTCTTTGGCCGAGAGATGTTAACAACAACATAAGCGTTGGTTTAATAAATCTCTCTGAGGATATTGAGTTGTTTAACAGCTATCCTCAAGGTTATGAAAGCGTCAAAATGACTGTCTAATATTTGTTGACTCTGTTAGCGCCAAAGATAGTCAACTTATATGGATTTCCATAGGCTTTCATGGTAAATGTTTCGTTTCTTTCTTTTATTATGATATCATTCATTTTTTTACTCAATAATGGTTTTGATTTATTGGCGTTATTTATAGGCTTGGGCGTTTGAAGCTATTCCTCATTTGAGACAACAAGTGAACTACCAGGAAGAAGTTTCCTGTCCAAGAATCTTGAGATGGTTGTCGGCCAAAATTGATAAAAATGCAAAATTTCTTGATCTCTTCAACCCCTTGAAGGATGCAGTAAGTATAATTATAATTAAGCACCTGCCACCAACACCAACAACTCCACCAGAAGAAGCACCTGGATCTGCCTTAGTAGGTTGGTCAAGAAGAGACCCAATATTAGGCTGATCTTGCCTAATTGCTCTTCTTATAGCTGTTGCTCCAGCCAATTCCTTATTTATTAAATCCACCATTGGGTATGCTATAGTATCAACATGACCTAGAGTAATATAAAAAGTCATCACCGACTCCTCCTCAGCAGGCAGGATCTATGGATGCACAACCTATAAAAAAGACAGATGTATTTAAATCATATAATATAATAACTTTCACAGTTGGGTTACATTTTTAAAAAAAGACCCATCTGTTGCATAGTTTGTAGTATATGGTTAAAATCCATTTGAGTCTGGTTCGGAGAAATAAAGCAACACATGGATAGTCTGATGAAAAATATCAATCATCTGTTGCAAAAGTTGCAAAAGATAGGTAATCTGTTATGAAATAGATGATTTGTACGTTGCAACAGATGAACATTATGTTATAAGATTACACATCTGTTGCATAATTTGTAGTAGATGGTTAATATGTTAGGAGTCAGATTTAGAGAACCAAAACAACATATAGGTAATCTGATGCAATATATCAATCGTACCCTATTGCAATATATGTCCCATCTGGTGCATCAGATATAATATCTGTTGCACCAGATATAACATTTGTTTAATATCTTTCTTTGAGTAAAATTATTTTACTTGAAGAAGACATACTGCATTATCCAGAGGGTTAAGAGATCAGCCTCCTTAATATTGGTGTTGCTCTTTACAGCCAACCACCTAAACATCCTTGGATGAAAAAGCTCATCTGGATAATCCATTAACTACTTTCGGGGGGGATGGCTTCAAATGCCCAAGCCTAAAAATGTAAATAGGAAGCAAGCAAAAAAAGTCATAATAACTATATTCAATATAAATTAATGAATGAGTAAAATTAGTGATTAATTTTACCATGAAAGACTAAGAAAAGCAGTATAATGTGGTCGTCCCTGAGGATAGCTTTGTCAGTAAATATTGGACAGTCAAGTAGAAGTTGTCATATCCCAGGGATAATTGTTGAATTTATTAAAATCCTCAGCATGCACCAACAAATCATCTTCTATGACCTTGTTGAAGTCTCTTTCCAATATAACCAAATGGGAAAACGAAACTAAGCTCAATTTCTCCCTATATTGCTCTGGTATGTTTTTATCCTCGAGATCTGTTAACAAATCAGATGATTTCTAGCCATGTCGAGCAATGTCAAACAACCCATCTATTTTTCCTTGCGTTTTATTGCCTTGGATCTTTTGTAGGGTGGTGGTTCTTCTGGATGATGGCATCTTAAGCCCGTCACTATGGCAAACTCTTGCAAGTCAAAACAAATAGGCATGCCCTAGAAGTTGATCCAGATTTCATCCATCTTCTTTTTGCCCCCTCCTCTGGATCTTTATCATCCCCCACATACTTGATCCTGCGCTTGAGAAGACCATACACCATTGTCATAGAGAAATGGATACGGGCAAAGGGATCCTCAGGCAGCCCAAGAAAGTGTCCAAAGAAGCTCTTCTTAAAAAGTCCTCCTATGTTTTCGTTCTTCATAATTTTCATAAAATGTTCAAACATTTTCCCCATATGACATTTAAGTACGATTTGACCAGTTAGTTGTTTTGCTTCTGGGTCATTTATCGGCATCACAACTTAAAACCTGTCAATATTAAAAGTTTTGACAGGATCATGTTGGGATGTCGATATTAATTCATGCCCTATTGGTGATCCATTATCCTCATGTTGATGATCATCTTCTTTCTCTTTCTTACTCTCTAATTCCTCTTCTTTCTCACTTTTATTTTCTTCATCACCATCTATAGACCCTTTTCCACCTCCCTCAATATTGTTTTCATATCTTTCCTTAGTTTTACGTTTTCCTAACTGAGATTGTTCAGGAAGCTCCTCTGAATCCCTCTATACTGTAGCCTTTTTTTGGGATGGTCAGACGTTGATCCACTTTCACTTTCTTTTCTTTTGGGAGACATGTTTTACCTACAAACAACATAAAAACAAAAATTACCTTACAATTGATGTATACATAAATTTTTAAAAATACATTACAAACACCACAAATACTGACACACCAACATCTACCACTACCAACACCACCAACTAATGCCACAAACAAACACTATAAATACCGATACCACCGACAGCCACCACAAACACCACCAGCCAATTCCACCACCAGTGATACCACAAAGACCATAAATACCACCACAACTAATAACAACAACACTGCAAATACCATCTAACAATACCACAACAGTCAACAAAATACTTCGATGGAAACCAGGGATTTCTCGAGTTCTTCCTATGATTTTACCATCAAAACTCAAAATTGTAAACCCATTCTCGAAGATAATACAACTAAAAGCCCTTATTTTTTAGAAAAAAAATAATAAATATAGAACTCTTCTCAAACTTTGTTGCCTATGAAGACAAAGAAATGACTGATACAAGCAAGAATGAAATCGAAAATAACACCTATGTGGTCAAAAATGAGAAGAAAAGTGATTTGTTGTGGAGGGTTGAGAAAATTTGTTGAGTAGTTATTGTCTGTACTGAATTGTTGAGTGAGAATAAGAGAGAAAGAGTGAGAACTTGAGATTTGAAATGATGAAACATTTTGTATGGGTTGATTTGTATTTCGGAAAAGAAGGACAAGTTTTAAAAATGATAATTTGGTTTGAATTGATCTTAATTATTTTTAAAATCATAAAAGATATGCATAATTGATAACCCTCTCATCATGTAATTGCCAAAAGGGTAACTCAATTGAAATTGTATAAAAACAATTGAAGTTGTGGTTGACCGAGTACTCTAGTTGACCCTATGAACTCACCCCTGGTCCTAGATTAATCAATTTAGATTCTATAGTCAAACATATGAACTCAATTGAAATTGTACAAAAATAAATGTTCAACATGTTGCATCTGATTTTGCATCTGTTGTAAATTATCAATCAGATTATGTAACAACAGATTATGAATCTATTATAAATTATCAAATAGATTAAGTCATCTATTGCGACAGATTACCCATCTGTTGTAAATTATCAAATGGATTATCATATGTCGTAACAGAGTACACATATGTTGTAAATTGTCAAATAGGCGTTGCTAACTGTTGTGGCTGAACCAATAAGAACTCACCCCTAGTCCTAGATTAATCAATAGTTGACCCTATGAGAACTCACCCCTAGTTCCAGATTATTCAATTAAGGTATTAGTACCCTATCCTAGATTAATCAATTAAGGTTTTAGTTGAACATATAAGGTAGTAATAATCAGTTTGGCTCAAAGTTATTGATCGACGACTCTGGTCGGGAGGAACGCAGTATCATCTCGTCATACAATTGCCAAAAGACTCCATTAAAGTTATAGTTGACCCTATGAGAACTCATCCCTAGTCTAAGATTATTCAATTAAGGTATTAGTACCCTATTCCTAGATTAATCAATTAAGGTATTAGTCTAACATATGAGGCAGTAAGAATTGGTTCAGCTCAGAGTGATCGATTGACGACTCTGGTCAGGAGGAACGCAATACCACTTATCATGCAATTGCCAAAAGACTCAATTGAAGTTGTAGTTGACCCTATGAGAACTCACATTCAATTAAGGTATTAGTCTAACATATGAACTCAATTGAAATTACATATAAAAAAATATTCAACATATTGCAATAGATGTATTTTCTGTTGGATCAAATCAAACAGATTAGGTAATCTGTTGCAATATATTATGCATTTGTTGTAAACTATCAAACAGATTACGTCATTTGTTGCAACATATCATGAATTTATTGTAAACTATCAAATAGATTAAGTCATCTATTGCGACAGATTTCCCATCTGTTGTAAATTATCAAATGGATTAAGTCCTATGTCACAATAGATTACCCATCTATTGTAAATTATCAAATAGGCATTGTCATCTATTATAGTTGACATTATGAGAACTCATGCCTAGTCCTAGATTAATTAATTAAGGTATTAGTTGAACATATAAGGTAGTAAGAATCGGTTCAGCTCAGAGTGATTGATCAATGACTCTGGTCGGGAGGAATGCAGTACCATCTCATCCTGCAATTGCCAAAAGACTCAATTGAAGTTGTAGTTGATCCTATGAGAACTCACCCCTAGTCCTAGATTATTCAATTAAGGTATTAGTACCCTGTCCTAGATTAATCAATTAAGGTATTAGTTGAACATATAAGGTATTAAGAATAGATTCATCTCAGAGTTATCAATCGACGACTCTAGTCGGGAGGAACGCAATACCGTCTCATCATGCAATTGCCAAAAGGCTCAATTGAAGTTGTAGTTTACCCTATGAGAACTCACCCCTAGTCCTAGATTATTTGATTAAGGTATTATTACCCTAGTCCTAGATTAATCAATTAAGGTATTAGTCGAACATATGAGGTAGTAAGAATCGGTTTAGCTCAGAGTGATCGATTGACGACTCTGGTCGGGAGGAACGCAATATCTTCTCATTATGTAATTGCCAAAAGACTCAATTTAAGTTGCAGTTGACCCTATGAGAACTCATATTCAATTCAGTTATTAGTCTAACATATGAACTCAATTAAAATTATATATAAACAAATTTCCAACCTGTTACAGTAGATGTCTTTTCTGTTAGATCAAATCATATAGATTAGGTAATCTATTGCAACATATTATGCATCTGTTATAAAATATCAAATAGATTACGTCATTTGTTGCGATAGATGATCGAGCTTTGGAAATATCCAAACATAAATTAACATTTGTTGCACTTTTTTTCTTAAAAGCAATTTAGGTATTTCCTGTCCAAGATAAAAAAAAAAGTTAAAATACTAAGGCGGTAAAAAATATTACTCGGTACTACTTGGATAACTCAAAAATCTCCTAAGTGAGTAGTCTTATCTGGTTTTTTCAATGTCATCATCTCCTCTTGCCCCTCAAAAGTTATTAATGAATATTTAAAACCCCTATATCTAGAACTCTCTCCTTCAGCCATAAAGTACTCTAGACTCAACTCATCACTCTTCTTTATTCTCAAATATCTTTGTTTCCGTTTTTCCTCTCTTTTCTCTCTCCTTTCAGATGAGGATCCTTTATGATCTCAACCAATCAATATCTTTTCTCGACTGAACTGGATGTTCTGATCCGTTTACTTTTTTTACATTACAGGTAAAGTTCACTGTTGCTCTTTCCATCTCGTCTTCTTCTTTGTATGTCATTTAAATTATATATTTATATCTGTTGCTATTAATGATTTACCCATTACCAGTTTCCTATTTATTGAGAAAATTACAGGAAAAGTGAATTTTAAGTCTTGAATAAATAAAACGTTATTTTTATTAAAATATGCAAAAAAAAGTCATCTGTTGAAAGAACTTAAAAAGCCTTATTGTCAGTATAGTTTTTTTTATATCTTTTGTTTGGTACTTTGGTAGTGTTGTTGTTGGCGGGTGGTTGTGTTGGAATATGTGATGTTTATGTTATGAATAGTGTTGGAATATATGGAGTTATTTCTTTGTTGTTGATACTGTTGGTGGTGGTGTTGCAATAGTTTTCTCAACTATTCCAACAGATGAATCAACTATTGGAACAGACAGAGCAACTGTTTGAAGAAATCAAACCAGTAGCAAGGCTAGTTTGATTTATTCCAATAGATGACCTATATTTTGCAACATATCATCCATTCGTTGCAACGATGCCTCATTGGTTGAACAAATGGGTAATCTGTTGCATTATATTGGTCATCTATTGATTTACTCAATTTTGTGTTACCCTTTTGTAATGTTCTTTTTATTTTCTTTTTGTTCTTCTCTTATTTGACATCAAATGTATTTCTCTTGTTTGCAGACAAAAGAAAGTGAAACTGGATCCAATTTTGCTCGGCCA
>NC_061113.1:39782382-39887112 GCF_002878395.1 Capsicum annuum | reverse complement strand
TGAGCATGGAAGGTGGTAAGATTTTCGGTCTGGATTGAAACCTGAACCAACTACTCCTGCATTAAAAATATGGGATCAATCCAAGGTGGTAATTTCTCAAGTTAAACTTGCATGCCATGCCTCCTATTTATGGCTCTAGTCAGGTCAAAGGTAGTGGAAACAACAAGGCATGGGATTTTGGCCCAACTTTGGACCTTTTTGTTTTTACTGCCATTGAACTAATAATAGCCACAAAAAGAAGGCATGGTATACAAGTTAGACTTTAGAAATAAACGCCTTCGCTTCCCGTGTTTTTAATTCAGGAGTTGTTGGTTCAGATTTCAATTTTGACTGACAATCTTACCACCTTCCGTGCTCGCAAAGATTTTTCCTTAGAGCTCTGGTCCTGCACTTTGTGAGAGTCTTCATTGAGGCCACACTCACTAGTTGCATTCTCGAGCAAAGTGTCCAGCTCCAGTCCTGTTGACCATTCTTCTTTTTTTTCATCGACTGACGAATTTTTATATTTGGATACACTTCCATATTTGAAGCTCATCCAGTTTTTTCATTTCTCATGTGAATTTCATTGGCCAATTTCTCTACACTTTCCTTCCTACCCTGTGTTTCCTCTTAAACAAGGTCTAAGATGATATATAGCCTTCTCTACCTCCCCTTTCATGCACAGGTATTATCCTAAGCACCTTCTGCTGTAAAAAAGTTTCCTCCAGCAATAGATCCATATAAATTTGGACTAGGGAAATTTGTATTGGTTCCATCGTTGTTTGCTGCATTGCGAGGCTTCGGAGGCCTTTCAAGAAGTCCATTGCGCCATTAAAACCTGTCCAATAACTATTGGATATTTACACTGCAACCAAAAACTTGAACCCTTCCCAAAACTTGACATAAAAACATGAGCATAAATTATCATTAAATTGTAATGGGGCATCGACACCACTGTCTTGGAACCCTTCGGCCTTATTAGTTTGCACTTATCAAACTAAACTGTACAATGCATGATCTTGTTTGAAGGATCAGTGTCTAATAGGTAAAAAACTACATTCAAAAAATCATTGCACTTTATGTGTGTCTGTCATGGTAGCTTGATCAACAATATACAAAATTCACATGCATGAAATAGGATCCATTGCACGCACCTTATTCTCCCTACCCCATCAGGACATGTCAGACAATGTTGTTTATTCATCTGCACGCATGTGATGACAATTAAAAAAGAGGTGTGAAGAGTTGTGACTTTTTATCTTAACACATTCAAAATAGCTGATGAATCAAAAGCTCCATCTGTTGCAACTGACGGATCAGTTGTTGGAAGAAATCAAAACATCTCCTCCAACATATGGTCCATCTGTCGCAACAGATAATTCATATGTTGCAAAAGATGGTAAATCTGTTATGACAGACCAGACTGTGTTTTTTTATTCATCTGCATGCATGTGATTACTTCTTGCTAAAAATGTTTGTTTCAATTTAGTTGTCCTATTTATAAAATCAAGAGAATTTTATTATATTCTTCCAAGATTACCCCTATTATTAAATTATTACATAAAGTATGTTATCCGCATTTATACTTTCAAAGCATAATTAATAAGGCCAATTTGGTAAAATAATCACCTAATTTATATTTTTATTAATTGGTGTGCCAAGCCCATAAGGACCAACTAATACAAAATGGATGGACTATTAAAAAGAGGTGAAGAGTCATGACTTTTTATCTAACACATTCAAAACAACTAATGAACAGAATACTCCATCTGTTGAAACTAATGAATCAGCTATTAGAAGATATCAAAAGATCTCCAATATACTGTCTATCTATCGTAATAGATAATACATATGTTGCATCAGATGTCTTATCTATTGTATATACAAACCATCTATTACAACATATGGTAAATCTATTTTGACAGACCATCTGTTGCACATTCAATCCATCTATTCAACAGATGCTAAATCTATTATGATAGATGGATGATCTATTGCAACAGCTAAATAATAACGGCTTTTATCGAGTCTCAAACTTCTATGAAAAGGTAAGAAGTAATTAATGTAAAAGAAAAAGTTGCGACTTTTCACAGAAAATAAAATGCCACCAGTCCTGCCTTTTGGCCTGACACGTCCAGATTCAATCCTCTATAAATAGGTCCCTCCTTAATCTTCATCCAACTCAACTTTATTAATTTCTTGCATTTTTCCTTTTCGTGTGACATCTTCAACCACTTCTCTTCAAAGATCATATTCCTTTCTCGTTGAGGTAAGTTTTTTTCTAGTGTAAAATTACCAGTTGGTCATATACGTTGTATTATATTTTGAACTTTTTCCTTTACATTTGTCAATTCATGTGTGTTCTAGATATGGCTAATCCTTTTCCGGATATTTCTATTCTATTTGACACAGTGCAGGAACTTCAGAGGCAGGTTAATGACCTACAGAGGGAGTTAGTCACTGTAAGAGCGACGATGTTCAGAGAGATACAGAGGCTGGTGAGGGCCTTGTTGCTGCGAGTTGATTGGCCGACTGTCATTAATGATGATGATAATAATAATAATAATTAGAATGTGTTTTTTTAGCATATGTATTTTAATTTTTCTATATCGAATCTATACCTAATGTATTTTATTTTTCACTTAATAAAAAATTTACTTTTAGTCAGACTTTGGCATTTTAATTCTTATTCAATTTTCATTCTGTCTATTTCTTCTAATCTAAACATACATACATGTTAACATGTCGACGGTTGGAGGCAAGGAGATATGTTGAATCCAGTAGCACTAGCAATTTTGGCTTTTGAGTTCTTTCACAAGATGGACCATGTGTTGAAATAGATTGGCCATTTATTGGTTTATATTAATATATTATCTATTTATTTTGATAGATTTTTCATTTGTTGGAGAAAAATATTCCAATTGTTTCTGCAACTGTTGAGAATAATTGTGGTCTGTTGTATTATTTTGTTCATGTTTTGCCTTTTTTTATTGATGCACAAGTTATTAAAAAAAAGATATTTTATATATAATAAATGATAAAATTAGGTTCACAACAATGATTTAAATATATAAAAGTCCACAACAAACAAACAAACAACAACACAAGTTTCTGCAATTACAATGATCATGGTGGATTACGATTCGAGCATGTAGTTCTTTTGTGGCCAGCGTACTTACATATAGAGCACTTGTTTCTTCTCAATGAAAATGATTCCCCAACTCCATGCCTCCTCTTATATGGCTTTCTTCCCAATTTGATAGTGCTCGGGTAAATATATGAAGGAGGTATTAATCTCCCCATAAGCTCGGCTAAAACAACCCAAGATTCTTTGGGAGGTACCGGAGTAATATTCCTACTATGTGTCATTTCATATTTTTCCACCGAATAATATTGATAGGAGTGCTCGTAAATTTTAGGTCCATAGTTATGACCGTATTGAGATCGAAGCGCTGTCATAGCATGTGGACAAGGTATTTTGTCCAAGTCAAAAAATCTACACGTACAAGATCTTGTTTGAAGATCGATCGTGGCAGCATCACCATAACCAGTGATACAAAATTTGTAATTTGCTATTTTATAAGAGAATAACCTATTCCCCAAACTGATGGTCGTTGATATTTTTTTTCGATTTCAAGAACAAATATGGTTCTTTTTTCTGGGCACTTGAACTGCACACTCCTTTCGTTAAAAAAATTGCTATACTTCTCGCTTATTTTTTCAAACATAGCCTTGATGAAAAATTCTCTTTCATCGCCAAACAATGAATTCACCGATTCAGCTATGTTTGGTGTCATAATATTGTACCTATAGAAAAGAATCATTAGTACGACATCATACTAAACTTGTAAATCAAAAAAGACATTAAATTCATAAGAATGTACCTATTTGCTGGACAGAATGCCTGGCTCCATCTCTCAAAACCGACACGTGTGAGAAATTTTTCTACCTTGGGATTCACATTCGCTATTTGATTGAAATGGTCTAAAAAATCCTCTCTACTATATGCTTTAGCTGCTCTGTAAAAAAGGGTAACGACCCTTTTGTTATGATAGTTGCTTTGAATGTTCTCTCCAAGATGCCAGATGCAACAACCAAAGTAAGCTGAAGTGAACAAAAGTGAACCCATCTTTGGAATACTTGGATTCCTATCCGGTACAAAACACAACTCTTCGGTATCTTCAACGCAGTGTCGTAGTTGTTCAAAATAAAATCCATAAGAGGCATCACATATCTTGTCCGCTACATAAAAAGCGACAAGAAATATGTGATTCTTCGCATCCTGCGCCACCCCGCTAGCAGAACTCCATTATACCTGCTCCTCAAGAAGGTAGCATCGGTGGCTATGCCTTTTCTCAAATGTCGAAAACCTTGAATCCAATCATCATAGGATATAAAAAAGTACTTGAACCTTCCATTTTCATCCAGATGCAATGTCGTCTTACTTTCGAAATTTATGGACTCAATCATGTAATGGTAAGCCTCTAGGACTTTATACCCATGCTCGAGTGCCCCCCTAACCAGGTCCTTGGCAATCCTCATGGCCATATATACCTTCCAATAACTAACCAGGACACCCAAATCCATAAGGATTTGATTGTCCATAAGACTTGTTAAACGGCCTTTGCCATCGGGGAAACTACTCCTGAAATATTCACCGAGGACCTTTGCCGTGGTGTGAGGATTTTGGCCTGAGATGTGCTCCAAACCACATGTGTAATGCTTTTCATGTTTATGAATGAAAAATCTGTCAGAACTTTCATACATTACCGATCTCAACCACCACTTGCAATTTGAATTAGCATATTTGAAGCAAAAGACATTGCTCAAATTAATCACCTTCTTCATTTTGAAATATATTTTCAAGAAAGAAATAAACAAAGTGTTGATAGTTTATTCTTGACCTTGAATGACAGTCCAATGAAAAAGTTGTTCCCGTTATCTTGAAGATTTCCATACTGTGTCAATTGAGAAGAACTGCACATCGTATTGGTAGCATCAATGGGCGTAGGTGTTTGATCATCATCTGGATTATTTATGTCTAGATCATCCAACCTATCATCAAAGAAGTCATTTTTTTCTTCTTCTTCTACGTTCTGGTTCTCATTCTCTCTCGTCTTTTCAACCATGTACACCTTTAACACCGGTCTGGTTGAATCACTTAGATAAGTACGCAACCGAACCTGATTGGTTATCTTGAAAAGCAGTACCATCTGATTTTCAAAGGAGTTGTGCATGTAGCTGATGGCGAGTTATTCCAGTTGATAATTCAGTCCACAAAAGCTGATGATTAAGTTCACAAAATCATTATATGAAACATTACTTTGGACTGTCATAGCTATTGTCTCTAGCATTTCACCCTCCTTCCAACGCCATACATATCGATTGCTCTTCTCGACTCATTAACCATGACACTTCACCCCTATTATTATTGATCCATACATTAGTGGTACCTAAATAAAGTCATTTGTTAAAAAAAGTTGATAGTGATTTCATAGTGCCATGAATGAATCCCAACAGATGTGTTATCTTTTGCAAAGGGTAAGTGATCAATCACAACAGATTACTTACCTATTGGGATTCATTTTATGCTCCTGAATATCTGTTGCAACAGATGAAGCGCCTATTGGGATTGATGTTACAGTACTAAATCACCTTTGAAGTTGATTCCAATAGATGAGTGACATGTTGCAACAGATAATTAACCTGTTGTGACGTATGACTTACCTATTGCAACAGGTTAGTAATTTATTATAACAGATATTTACAACACTTTTGTTGGAATCATCTTCAAGATCTATTGCAACAGATGTGTCAAATGTTGTAACAGATGGCCCATCTATTTAAACACAAATCCAACATATCAGTCTTCTATTGAAATAGATGTCTCATCTGTCGCAATAGATGATTTATCTATTTAAATAGATGGATCTTATATTGGATTCATGATTGGGTTCTATCCATTGTTGGAAAACAACAACACAATAGCAGTTACCCAGATGACAAATTCAACTAAAAATCATAATTTGACTTACCAAGGTCTCCTATGAAGTAATTCCAAAGTGGCAAGTGATATTCGAAACAAAATTTGACCTAAGAAATTGGTCAAATAGCAATAGTAGCAGTAACAACAACAACAACAAATGGTCAATAAGAAGAAGATGAAGATGATAATGAAGTAGAAGATGATAATAATGAAGTAGAAAATGATGAATTAAGTAGCAGCAACAATGAACAACAAAAATTACTAAGACAGAGAAAACCACAATGGGTGAAAAGAGAGAGAAAGGCATCTTTTTCCCTCCATTTTTCGTTATATAGGCTAACATTTGGATCAAAGTATAAATTTAAAAACTTGTGGGTTATTTTCAAACTTTTTCAACTTTCTTAATCCATAATAAAGTAATTGTCACCTCCACCTAATAATTAAGACTTGTGTCACCTACACCTTATTTTAAAACTCTTTTGTCACCTATAGCCCAAACCCCCAACTAACTAAAAGTGATATAGTAAAATTACTATAAATAGAATACTTGTGAAAAAATTTAAGAGGACCTTATATAAGACGTCAAGTTAGTTTAAAACACCAATAGTTAATTATTATTTTATGTATTTTACCTTTTTATAAAATATTATTAATTTTTAATACTTAGATGAATTATAATAATTAATCAGAGGTGATATTTAGTAAAATTATGGTTGAAGTAATTGAAGCAGACATGTGTCATGCCCTGTTTTTACCAAGATTAAATAAAAACATGACTTATTGGACTCTAAAGGATTGAAATTTTGTATAGAGACACCACTTAATTTTTAAAGGAAAATAAGAAAACCTATTTAATTGTTGATACATATGATTAATGTTTTAGTCTACGAAAACCTATTGAGACTCTAGATAAGGGTTCAAATTATTCCGAAGAGAAGGGATTAGGCACCCTTCAAGATCCACAAATGTGGTACCCCGCTAGACTAAACTTATCAATGATGAAGGAGGTATAATATTTAAATAAAATAAAAGGGTATATGTATTAAGTATAAAATAGTTCTTTTGAAAAACTGTTAATGTAAAACTATGTAAAAGTATATGTATACAAATAAAATTTATTGTTATAAAAATATATAAAAAAGATATGTATAAAAATGTATAAATTGTATGTGAAAAGAAAGTATATTGAGATGTATGAAAAGAAATGTATTTTAATATGCCATGAAAAGAAAAATATTTACAGGTAATATTTTTATTTGATTAAAATTATGGAGAAAAGTAAAGATTTATTTGAGAAGAAAAGACTACATAATATCTGAATTACTTGATTAACTCAATGCTTTTGTGTAAGTATTAACGGCCTAAGTTTTATCTAAAAGAGATGAGAATTATGTAAATAAAAATATCCTCGCCCGGCACCACAAAAAGTAAAGTTTTCACTATATTTTTGTCTTTATGTATAATTATACAGATGAGCAATAAAAATGAACATAAATGTCAGGATTCCCTCTTCAAATAGCACCTCGGAATGTGATACCAAGAACATGTAAAAATATTTAATGAAAGTATTAAAAATAAACAAATAGTCATTAAATAAATGGAATCATGTGCGAGTATATGTAAAAATAGAATTTTATTATAAAGTGGGCTCAGATTAAGTTTTAGGCGCGTAATGACTAGAAGTGGCTGCTCAATTTATCGGCTATCCTAAATCATCTTGTCAAGATGTGCATCATAAAACCCTTCGTGTTTTCGTGATATTTTTAAGATTTCATCATCGCCCAAAATATTTAATTTTTTATTACGTATTTATACATGTAATATCCGTCTTTTATTTGTGGAGGCCTCAAAAATCGACGGTAATTTTTTCATTAGCCATAATGGTGTAGTATCTATTCATTATCAGTGTAAATAAATGTAAAGGACAAAATTCCCAAAAAAATGTGAAGGAATAGAGAACAACCAAAAGTACTGAACAAGCAATGATGATTTTCCACAATAGAAGAAAGACAAAAGAAATAGCCTTCAGAGAATATTTTTTGATCAAATCTCAACTAAACCTAGTAACACAAACATCAACCTGAGCATAATATGATAAAGTAAATAATATCATCAGCCAAAGCACTATTCCAGCCAACAAAAAGAACAAGAAACAATTCAAAGCAACAAAGCACTATCCTAGTAACATTCAAAGTAACAGTATGAGGAACCAACAAAGAGGAAAAGAGTTATCATTTTTTATAAATTTAATGTTCAAAAGAGTAATATCGAAAAGAACCCATGGTTCCGGTATTGCAGTGGTGGCATCACTTCAATGGCATATAGCCGGAGTAATGCTAAAATGTATAAATTTTGTTAGATCTGACCCTTTTTCGATGTTACAACAACAAAGTAGGAGAGAGAGGGAAAAAAAGGGGCTGACATAAAGGAGGTGACTGGAGGAAGCTCGCCGATCATCACCTCCAGCGAGATACGACGACAAAGACTAGAGAAAGAGAGGGAAGGTGATGTTGTGGAGTAGTGGTGGATAGAAGAAAATAAAGGGGGCGGCTCGTGGCTATTGTTTGGATGGATCTCGTCGGTCACAACTCTGGCAGCCAGCAGTAGTAAAGATCAAGAAGAGGCGGCGTGTGTGACATTTTTTTGCCGGATTCCAGCATTGGAGCAATATAGGAGGTGGTTGTCTGATCCTGAGAGGGAGAAAATGAGGAGAAAAAAAAGGAAACAAGCTGTGTATGTATTTGTGTATGTTTTGTTGATTTTCAGAGAAAAAGAAAAATAGATGTGTGTGTTTTTATGTAAATTTTGGAAGGAAAAATAAAAATTGATTTTATGTTTAAGAGAAAAAAGATGAACCAAATTAGTGTGTATATTTTTTGAGCGAAAAGTAGAAAAAGAGCACAGATATTTTTTGTATGTATATGTGTGAATTGTATGTGTATGTGGTGTTTGTGTGTATATTGGACATTTACCCCCTCCATTTGTTTATATTAAACTTGGACACCCCTTATTATCCAATAGATATAGGGGTGTCCGTACTTTTTCTTAATAATACACCCTTTGGTCCTTAGGGTATTGAGTAAAAGATTTTCATCTTTTTGACCAATGGATAAAGTTATTGTCCAAAGAATAGTGTCATTGAGTTTCCATTGTCAGATGTGATAAGACATTATGTGTAGTCGTTGTTGGATGTGATAAGACATCATTGAGTATCATTGTCGGATGCGACAAGACGTTGAATTATTATACTGTGTAAAAATAATTGATCCGACTTAGCATTTGTGGATTGTAAAAAAAGTACAAAATGCAGGTATTGATTTGTAATTATGAAAAATGTAAAGAATGTTGAAAATATTAAAAAATATAATTTAATATGAAAAATATTATAAAAATATGATGTCATGTCGTGTACGTGTGCAGATAATTGTAAAATGTTAAAAACAATAATGAATTGATAGAAATCCTGATATAAGGAGGATTATTAATAAATTATGAAAAGTAAAATACGATAACAAATTGATAAAAATCCTAAAGTAAGGATGATTATCAACAATTTGTCAACAATTATAAAAAAGATGTGAAAATTATATTGTGTCCTTTAATGATCAAGAAGCCTGAAGACGTTAATTTTAGGAATAGAGAGCAAAAATTGGGTGTCAATGGTTTCCCCTTTCCATTTGAGGACGATGTAGAAGTCTTCAAATGGAAACGTTGACGTGTAGCCAATTTTGCTCGACAAAAAAATAATTTTTTTTGTTATAGAAAAATTCGACCGAACTCTAATTTAGAGTTGCTACATACCTCAAGGTAATGAGGATGAAGTCTGGTGTAGTTCAAAAGAATAGGCAGATTGTCTCTTTCCTTGTTATTAGGGGTGTATGCTCATATGAAATGATTATTGAGAGGAGGTTTATGTGGGAACAGAAGTATTCACACATTTTTTATGCTTCTTTTGAAATTGCCCAGTATCGAGTTGTGAGATGCTAGGGATGCAAGATTGTGTATTTGCTGGAGAGAAAGAATGATTGTGGGGTTGTAATGACCAAACTCTGGATAGAGCTTCCTACATATCTCGAGTGTCATGAGAATCAAGTCAATGTAGTTCGAAATGAAGAAATGGGGAATTTTGAGATGGTTCTCAAAATTTCCCCAGTGTGTGATATATGGGATTTGAAAAAAAAAGTGTTGTTGTTCTGAATTGTATCTTTTGTTGAAAAGATTTATGATGTTCCCGATTGTCTACGAGGACTTGAGGATAAATGATGCGTGCTTCGATTATTTGTAAAAACTGATGTTGATGAATGAAAGATGTTTTCGATTGTCTATGAAGACTTAATGCATGACATCTTCAATTGTCTATGTAGACTGATGTTGAATGATGATAACTTCGATTTTATACGAAGAATTGATGCATGACACCTCCAATTGTCTATGGAGGCTGGTGTTGATTGTTGTTTCCAATTGTTTACGGAGAATTAATGCATGACACCTCCAATTGTTTATGGAAGTTGGTGTTGATTGTTTTCTCTGATTGTTTACGGAGACTATGTGATGAAAGATGATATTTTTGATTGTCTACGAATACTTGATGCATGACTTCTCCAATTGTCTATGGAGACTGATGTTGATTTACGTCTTTGATTGTCTACGAAGACTGATGTTAGATGATGGTATCTTCGATTGTCTACGAAGACTTGATGTTATCTCCAATTATCTATGGAGACAGATGCTGATTGTCATCTCTGATTGTCTACGGAGACTATGTGATAAATGATGTCTTCGACTGTATATGAAAACTTGATGATATCTCTAATTGTCTATGGAGACTAATGCTGATTGTCATCTCCGATTGTCTATGGAGACTATGTACAAAGCCTCTCGACTGGCGGGGCCGTTGAAAGGTCATAGCCACTCGACTGGTGAGGCTATGGAAATGTATAAACCTCTCGACTGGCGGGGCTGTGAAAGGTAATAGCCATTCGACTGGCGGGGCTTTGGAAATGTAAAAGCCTCTCGACTACCGGGGCTTTGAAAGGTAATAGCCTCTCGACTGACGGGGCTATGAAAATGTAAAATCCTCTTGACTAGAGGGGCTTTGAAAGATAATAGCCTCTCGACTAGCAGGGCTATGAAAATTTAAAAGCCTCTTGACTGGCGGGAGTGTTGAAAGGTGATAGCCACTCGACTGGTGGGGCTATGAAATGTAAAAACCTCTCAACTGGCGGGGATTTAAAAGGTAATAGCCACTCGACTGGCGGGGCTATGGAAATGTAAAAGCCTCTCGACTGCCGGGGCTTTGAAAGGTAATAGCCTCTCAACTGGCGGGGCTATGAAAATGTAAAAGCCTCTCGACTAGTGGGTCTTTGAAAGGTAATAGCCTCTCGACTGGCGGGGCTATGAAAATGTAAAAGCCTCTCGACTAGTAAGTCTTTAAAAGGTAATAGCCTCTCGACTAGCAGGGCTATGAAAATGTAAAAGCCTCTCGACTGGCGGGGCTTTGAAAGGTAATAGTCTCTCGACTGGTGAGGCTATAAAAATGTAAACCCTCTGAGAACACCCAATTGAAAATCAAAATATCCATGTTTGAAGGTTGTATCTTGAAGAGAAAGGTCAATTGTTGGTATTCGGAGATAGGCATCTTGCACGTAAAGTGTGATGCATGTATGTGAAGGCATGGTTTGAAAGGAAAGATTTTTTTTTTGTATTTTTGTTGTAAAAATGTGTTGTAAGATGAAAAATGTGGAAGATTGCCTTGTTTTTTATTTGTACGAAATGTTGAAAGGTAAAAATGCAGAATATTATTTGTGTTTTCTCTGTAAGAATGCAAAAAGGTGAAAATACAGAAGATTGTTTTGTATTTTCTTTTTAAGAAATGTTGAACAATGAAAAGATGTAATTGTGTCTTGACTACAGTTGGTACCAATAATTATTAGTGTTTATAAGAATCCCCCTATCTCTTTTTCAGCTAACCGAGATCAACTTCAGGGTAACTTCTATAGCTTTGAGTGGTACCTCAGACATACCTAAGTATCGACAAGATTTGTTCATCTTGCTTCAAACAAAGATTTTGAATTATGCTTGTTCCCATGTTTTAAGTGCCCTCTCCAGAAAGAATGTTTCGTTCTCACACCTATTTGGGATTATTTTTCTCTTGAATTCGGAGATGTCTAGAGATATACGCTCACACTCAAAAAGAAGTTCAATGAATGTAATTGTGATATCATAGGCTTGGCCTTCATGTAAGTATCCACTAATGTGAGAAAACTTAGAGTAGGATCTTATAGGACTTGTTATTGGCTTGTATGTAGGCTTGGGGTCGGGTAGGATAACATTTGTGATAAAAGTGACTAATTCCTCAATGAGCATTTCACTGTATCTGTGCTTTTGACATTTGTTGCTCTTTGACTCTCGATCTTCTTTATTGTGCTTCTTTGCCCCTTGTTTTGTATTTGTTTCGACTTATTTTGAATCTTGTGTTGGAATTTTTCCCCTTTTCGATATATCTTCCTCCCTTTTTTTCTCTTTAGGGATGATGATTCCCCACCTTTATCAGAGTTATCTCTTTTTTTTTTTTCTTTTTAGGGGTTCTTGCTCCTTCTTTCTTTGAAGTCGTCTTTTCTTTTTGTTCTTCTAGGGATATATGTCCTTTACCTTTGGAAACTTTGATCTTGAATCTTCATTCGAAACTTACACGTACTTAGTGCGCTCAAGGAGGTGGGCCAAAGAGGGATAGTGCATGTAAGCACTCAAAAGGTATAGGCTCAGATGTGGTTATTCCAAAGAAAAAGTTTCAGGCTCAAAAGGGGAAATACTAGGGATCGATGTCATTTGGTAGGCTATGAAAGACACAATCTAGTCAAGAAGGCCTACAATCCTTTCCCAAACTAAGTGTAACCCAGAATTTTGCCTCAATAGATATTCAGGCCAAGTTCTAGATCAACAATGCAATGCAATGAACTAGTCTAAAGCTTACCACAATGCACTTGAAACGATGAGGTTGGTTTCGTTCTTGTCTTAGATGTATGCAAGAGAATTTTCAAGTGTTACTCAGGTTTGATTAAAAGGTACCAAAGGAATCTATGGTTAACCATGAATTTGATCCTCTCCATCATACCAATTTGTTATTTCTCATGCACACTCCTAACCGTGTTGGTACCAACCAAGTCAAAATTCTAAATTTTTATTTATTTGGAAAAAAAAATGCCCGAACCCGAATGAGGGTTGCCTACGTATCTCGTGAAAATAAGAATCAGGTCTGCGTAGTTCAGGCAAATTTACAAATTTTTATGTAGCATGTATAAATGTACAAAAGTAGTGGTCATCTTTGAAAGTAATGTGAAAGACAATTAGGAAGGAATTGTTTTTATCAACAAAATTGGTTCGATCAAATGATCGAGAGGATGGATGCCGATCATGAGGAGAGTTTTGAAATTACTTTAATATATCGACAAAATTGAGAAGGTTAGACGTTGAAGAAGTTAAGGCATTATTTCACCACAGTTAGTAGAATTGTTATGAATGAAAGAATATTAAACCCTTGCTTTGACAGTTGGGATCGATACACCATAAATTTAATGGTTTACGAAATTCGAAAGAAGAAGCTAGGTGTTGTCGAACCAAAAATGGGTGAGGATTTGGAGGTAGGATAGCTAAGCACTAATGTTATTGAGATTTGGATTCAGGGAATTATTTATTTGCGCTCTTGAAGACTTTTGGAGAGCATCTCTGAACTGTTTCAGAAAAATTTTCCCAGTATGAATATCGAAGAAATTATTTTGAAATAGTGCAGAGACCAAACCCTAATACAGGATTACCTACGTATCTTGTCAAGACAAGAATCAGGTCAAAACGTAGTTCAAATTTTTTTATAGGTTTGTATATGGTGTGATCTATTTCTAGAACAGGAAGTCTCCTAAATGGTTGAGGGTAGGACTAAATAATTGAGAAAAGGCACCCTAAGCTAAATGCACCAATTCTGAAACTAAGAAATTCAAAGAAGGTTCGAAAGAGTGCAGCACACCCCTCGCGTGTTCATGTGTGAATTGTGTATGGCCAAAAACTCGATAAAATTTTGATTATTATTGAATAAGGTATCGCAGTTTTTACAACGTACAGATAAAGTGTATTAGACAAGTATGAATAAAAGAATTGATAAATTGCAACAATTTATGCAAAAAATGTAAAGTATTTATTAGCAAATAAACATAATTTGCAGTGTAAACAAGTAACTAATCAAGGAATTTAATCATATGCAAAAAAGTAAAAATACCTCTCTCGATTGAAAAATCGAGTCTATTATGGTTAGAACCTGTTGTTAATCCCCAGTAGAGTTGACATTCTGTCATGCCCTATTTTTACCAAGGTTAAACAAAAAATGACTTATTGGACTCTAAAGGATTGAAATTTTGTATAGAGTCGCCACCTAATTTTTAAAGAAAAATAAGGAAACCTATTTATTTGTTGATACGTGTGATTAATGTTTTAGTCTGCGAAAACCTATTGAGACTCTAGGTAAGGATTCAAATTATCCCGAAGAGAAGGGGTTGGCACCCTTCAGGATCCATAAATGTGGTACCCGGCTAGACTAAACTTATCAATGGGGGAGGAGGTATGATATTTAAATGATGTAAAAGGGTATATGTATTAAGTATAAAATAATTCTTTTGAAAAAATGTAAATGTAAAACTATGTAAAAGTATATGTAAATACAAATAAAATTTATTGTTATAAAAATATGCAAAAAATATGTATAATTTTGTATAAGTTGTATGTTAAAAGAAAGTATATTGAGATGTATGAAAAGAAATGTATTTTGATGTGCCATGAAAAGGAAAATATTTACAGGTAATATTTTTATTTGATTAAAATTACGGAGAAAAGTAAAGATTTATTTGAGAAGAAAAGAGTACATAATATCTGAATTACTGGATTAACTCAATGCTTTTGTGTAAGTATTAACGGCCTAACGTTTGTCTAAAAGCGATGAGAATTATGTAAATAAAAAATATTCTCACCCGGCACCACAAAAAGTAAAGTTTTCACTATATTTTTTTGTCTTTATGTACAATTATACAGATGAGAAATAAAAATGAACATAAATGTCAAGACTCCCTCTTCAAATAGCACCTCAGAATGTGTTACCAAGAACATTTAAAAATATTTAATGAAAGTATTAAAAATAAACAAATAGTCATTAAATAAAAGGAATCATGTGTGTGTATATGTAAATATAAAATTTTATTATAAAGTGGGCTCAGATTAAGTTTTAGGCATGCAATGACTACAAAGTGGTTGCTCGATTTATCGACCATCCTAAATCGTCTTGTCACAATGTGCATCATAAAATCCTTCGTGTTGTCATGATATTTTTAAGATTTCGTCATCACCCAAAATATTTAATTTTTTATTATGTATTTAATTACATAATATCCGTCTTTTATTTGTGGAGGCCTCAAAAATCGACGATAATTTTTTCATTGTCCATAATGGTGTAGTATCAATTCATTATCAGTGTAAATAAATATGAAGGACAAAATTGCCCAAAAAATGTGAAGGAATAGCGAACAACCAAGAGTACTGAACAAGCAATGAAGATTTTCCACAATAGAAGCAAGACAAAAGAAATAACCTTCGGAGAATATTTTTTGATGAAATCTCAACTAAACCCAGTAACACAAACATCAACCTGAGCATAATTTGACAAAGCAAATAATAGCATCAGCCAAAGCACTATTCCGGCCAACAACAACAACAAGTAACATTCAAAGCAACAAAGCACTATCCCAGTAACATTCAAAGTAAAAGTATGAGGAACCAACAAAGGGGAAAAGAGTTATCATTTTTTATAGATTTAATGTTCAAAAAAGTAATATCGAAAAGAACCCATGGTTTCGGTATCGCAGTGGCGGCATCACTTCAACAGCATATAACCGGAGTAATGCTAAAATGTATAAATTTTGTCAAATCTGACCATTTTGATGTTACAACAACAAAGTAAGAGAGAGAGGGAAAAGAAAAGAGGCTGACGTGAAGGAGGTGATCGGAGGCAGCTCGCCGATCATCACCTCCGGCGAGATGCGACGACAAAGAGTAGAAAAAGAGAGAGAGGGTGATGTTGTGGAGTAGTGGTGGACGGAAGGAAAGAAAAGGGACGGCTCGTGGCTGTTGTCCGGTTGGATCTCGCCGGTCACAACTCCGATGAGCCAGCAACAGTAAAGATAAAGGAGAGGCGGCGCGTGTGGTGTTGTTTTGCCAAATTACGGCATTGGAGCAATAGAGGAGGTGGTTGTCTTGTCCTGAGAGAGAGAAAATGAGGAAAAAAAAGGGGAAACGGGTTGTGCATGTATTTGTGTATGTTTTGTGGATTTTTAGAGAAAAAGAAAAATAGATGTGTGTGTTTTTGTGTATATTTTTGAAGGAAAAATAAAAAATTGATTTTATGTTTAAGAGAAAAAAGATGAACCAAATTAGTGTGTATATTTTTTTAGGGAAAAGTAGAAAAAGACAGATTTTTTTTGTATGTGTATGTGTGAATTGTATGTGTATGTGGTGTTTGTGTGTATATTGGACATTTACCCCTCCATTTATTTATATTAAAATTTGACACCCCTTATTATCCAATAGATAAAAGGGTGTCCCTACTTTTTCTTAATAGTACACCCTTTGGTCCTTAGGATATTGACCAAAGGATTTTTTTCTTTTTGACCAATGAATAAAGTTATTGTCCAAAGAATAGTGTCATTGAGTTGTCATTGTCAGATGTGACTAGACATTATGTGTAGTCGTTGTTGAATGTGATAAGACATCAGTGTGTAGTCATTGTCGAATGCGACAAGACATTGAATTATTATACTTTGTAAAAATAATTAATCTGACAGCATTTGCGGATCGTAAAAAATATACAAAATGTAGGTATTGATTTGTAATTATGAAAAATATAAAGAATGTTGAAAATATTAAAAAATATAATTTATTATAAAAAATATTATAAAAATGTTATGTCATGTTGTGTACATGTACAGATAATTATAAAATGTTAAAAACGATAATGAATTGATAGAAATCCTAATATAAGGAGGATTATTAATAAATTATGAAACGTAAAAACACGACAACAAATTGATAAAAATCCTAAAGTAAGGATGATTATCAATAATTTATCAAAAATTAAAAAAAAGATGTGAAAATTATATTTTGTGTCCTTTAATGATCAAGAAGTCTGACGTTAATTTTTTGAATGGAGAGCAATAATTAGGTGTCAACAACATGTTATAAATGTAAATTTTACTTTTTAAATAAAATGTTATTAATTTTGTAATATATAAATAGCTTATAATAATTAATTAGGGGTGATTTAGTAAAATTATTGCTGAAGCATACATATTATAAATTTCTATTTTACCTTTTTTAATAAAATATTATTAATTTTTTGTATATAACTGACTTATAATAATTAATTAAGGGTGATATAGAGAAATTACGGATTTAATATTATTGGTTTAATACATAAATGACTTATAATAATTAATTAGCGGTGATATAGTAAAATACTGTTAAAGAAGCTGAAGCAGACATGTCGTAAATGTCTATTTTATTTTTTAATTAAATATTATTAATTTTTTAATATGTAAATAATTTATAATAATTAATTAGGGGTGATATAGTAAAATCACGGAGTAAGCAGCCTGTTGAAGCAGCAAAGTACATAACTGACTTATAATAATTAATTAAAGATGATATAGAGAAATTACGAATTTAATATTATTAGTTTTTTAATACATAAATGACTTATAATAATTAATTAGGAGGGATATAGTAAAATCACGGAGTAAGCAGCCTGCTAAAGCAGGCATGTCGAAACCCTCTCTTCTATTTTATAGAAATATGAGACTCTTAAAATATATGGTAAGAGAATTAATTAATATTTTCCTTTCTACTAGACTTCTTAAAATATATGGAACTCCTAAAATATATGGTAGCAATATATGGTAGGAGAACTAATTAATATTTTTCTTTCTACTGTTCAATTATAAAAATATTCCTAAAATAGGACTCTATAAAGGAAATAATTCTATAAATATTGAGATGTATGTTAAACTAGAGAACAAACCGATTTGCCTATAGAGAGAACATGATTGATGCTAATCTAACTTGATTCAATTGCATGTTTAGATGGTGGATGCTTGATTTTCTAACCCTAAACTTATTCACTATTTTTTTCAGCATAATAGAATTCAACATATGTGTATATATATATCTTCTTTGTTTTCATTTAAAATCATTCTTAATGGTCAAAATTTTCACTCAGACAAGAATTAGTTGGATCAAAATCAAAGCTTTTTGATCATTATTATATTTTTTTTTATAGTTTATAGGTCGTAGATGAATGTCGATTGGCTTTGAAGAATTTCTTCTGTAAAGGTTAGGTTTAATTGTATTATTTTAATATTTTCATTATCCTGTTATTTTATTTTAATAGACAAATGTTAGATGAATGTGGGTCAACTTTGAATTTTTTTCAGGTAAATGTTAGGTTTAATTATATTATTGTAATATCTCTATTAGTTTGTTATTTTGTGGTAGTTTGCAGTTCGTAGATAAATCTCGATCGACTTTGAGAATTTTTTGTGTGTAAAATTTAAGTTTAATTGTATTTTTTTATATCACTTTTATCGTATTATTTTGTTGTAGTTTACTGGTGATTGATAAATGTTGGTCGTCTTTGAGGAGTTTTTTTATGTAAAGGTTATTTCATGTTCACCATCAACTTTTTTATGATATTTGTAAAGCTTTGATGCAAAATTTATTCAAGAAATTGAGGAGATTAATTTGAAATAGAAGTGATCTTAATATTTATTTTTTACTTGAGATAGAACAAATCATAACGAGCACCTTTATTATGTTACTTTTTTATTTCAGTGTAGTTTTTGATCTGTTACTATTTGTTGTATTTCTACTTAATATAGGTGGTAGATGAATGTGCAGTGGGGCTTTGAAGATTTTTTGTGTAAAGGTAGGTTTATTGTATTGTTTTAAACTTCTAATATCTCTATTATTGTATTACTTTGTTATAGTTTATAGATGTTAGATGAATGTATGGTCGAACCATAAGGAATTTTGTATAAATGTTAGGTTTAATATTCTGATATCTCGATTATCGTTTGTTTTTTTGTAATTTTTTTTGTTCTATAACTACATGTTATTTTTGTTATTATCTGGTTTTTTTTAATACTTTTGCTACTTTTATTATTGAACTGCTTAGTACTTCTGTTAATTGTTTAGAATCTTCAATTAGTTGATCAACTTGTTGGCTTGGAAACTAATGCCTAGTTGTTCAATTATCTACAAATTCTGAAACGGGACATTGCAAAGGACTTGAGTTTGTCCAATTCGCTCAACTTGAATATGCAAAGATAGCTCAAAGTTTGAAGGGAAAGCTTGAGATTGTGGGTGGCACCATCAAGGTTTCATTCGTTACGGAACATATTGGCTTATTGTAGGTTTGAATGCTATTTTAGGTATTTAGAAGTCCTAAATTTAATTAATAAATACTGTTATCTAATTGTTTTATTTTCTTATTAATATTATTTGTCATTATACAGCATGGTAATATTTTATTTTGACTTCTTTCAATAATTAGGACTTTGAGTCAAACCAAGTATGCACCTACATAAATTTGCATGAGTTGAATTAGATTTTCAACCTTTCACTTTACACTTTGTGTAGTAATTCTTCTTTCTTTTTTTTGGATAAAAGAATATTTTTAGTTTCAATGAGAGATGTGTTTTGTGTAGTATTAGAAGACAAAATATATGTTCATGTAGTCGTAGAAGACCAAAGTTTTATGTTGTATTTCTATGTTCATGCCGGTATTGTACAATTAGTGTTCGTGTATTAGGCATTTAAACTATAGTCCTAGGATCTATCAATTTTAGTTTAGATTGATTGGGCAAAAGGACACCAAGAATAAATGTATTCCTTTAGGATTTAAAAGTCTCTTCACTCTCAACACAAAATTTTAATTGATGAATCACTTGCTTATCAATTACTCTTTTGATCATATATGAAATGTACAATTTTTATTTTTTTTCTAAGTGGAAAACATTCATCTTAGTTTTTGTGTAACTGTAAGAGTTTCGATTGCTATTTTGATTTCTATTAGAACTTAGTATCGCTATATATTTAGTTTTTTTTTTACTGTTGCCTAGTGTAAGTCAAATCATCCTTGTAATCAGCTAGGTGACATTACAGTCACACTATTGTAATTTTATATTGCTTATGATTTATGCGCCAATTATATCACAGGGTATGTCATGGTTATTGTTAGATAAAATATCCAATTACCCCCTTGAACTATACCCAAAAAAGTTATGACACACCTCAACTTAAAAGGGGTCCTATTACCCCCTGAACTAATTAAAGTGTAATTTTTACCCCCTTAATGCCTATGTGGCACACACGTGTGCCTACTTGGACACTTCAGTGTGTTGTGCCACGTATGTTCCACATAGGCACTAAGGGGGGTGAAAATTACACTTTTAATTAGTTCAGGGGGGTATAGGGCCCCCTTTAAGTTGAGGTGTGTCATAGACTTTTTGGGTATAATTCAGTGGAGTAATTGGATATTATCTTTTATTATTATAATGACTAAATCATACTGTCTTTTATACATAATCATTGAAAGCGAGAAATTGGAATTAAAGATATTCAATCGTAAGGTTAATTGGTAAGTGTTCACGAAATTGTAGAAACATGTTGGGACATAGGTCTGAACAGTAATGGATAATCTCTCTTTACATCCAAAAGAATGTTTATGTTGGTGAAAGACAGATTCTTGCTATTGTATTGATAGTGACAAGTTGGTGGACCCAAGGCTATATTCATGTTATTGTGCAAACTAGATATTGAGAAACTATTGCATCATCTAAATTATACTTTATTAATCTCTAGAGAAACTATTTGGAAGAAACTATTTGTGATAAGAGCTTCAAAGGGCTCACCAAGAAAATGGAAGAGGGATTGTGGGCAGGCTTTTGGGATGTTCTTGATACATTTTATTTACAACTTTCTTATGACACTTAAGTTGTGCTAATCTATATTTTCTTTTTCAATTTTTTTAGGTATTGCATAACAAAGGCTTTCTATATGGTATTTATCATTACTTTCTTATCCATCTTGGATGTTCCTTTGTACTGGCATGTAATGTTAATCTACTGGGTTTTCACTTTGTCGCTACAATGGAATTTCAAATTAGACAGATGATTAAATACAAATACGTCACATTCAACCTTTCAAAGAAGGTTAGTGAGTTATTTGTGTATTTTTTTAAGCAGTGATCTAGTTGTCTATGAAAGCATTATTGGGTTACTGGGCTTATTTAGTGAGAGTATTTAAATCATTCATTATTACAAAAAAAACACTCTAGAGAAAGCTTAACGGGAAGGAGCAGCAACAACAAAAACTGAAGTGATCCTGATTTCTGGTTAAAAATGGAGGAACAAAGAGATAACATGAGAAAAACAAAAATATACGAAGTTGCTACATATTTTCAAGTGAAATGAGATTTGTACTCGTATGTATTTATATATATTTCAATTGCCTGAATGAGTCTCAAAATTAGTTCTTCTAAGGTATTTCAAGTACGAGAAATTATAAGTCATGTTGGGAATCTTTTATGATAATTATTCATAATTAGAAATAGTTCTTATGTCTCCATAATATATATTTAACATCTAAGCTTGATATATTTCGACAAGATGAGGCAAGTGAGGTTTGTAATGGTTTCATACACATGAAGGGAAGATATTTAGATGCCCCAGTAAGACTTGTAAGAGGTTGGACATAATGGATATGAGGAGAAGTGGAGGTAGAGCGAAGAAGAATTTGAGAGAAGTGATTAGACACACGTGATGCAACTTCATCTTATTGAGGACATAACCTTAGATAGAAAGGTATAGATGTCCTAAACTAGGGTAAAAAGTTAGTAGGTAGTTGAACTTTGACTCTCTTTATAACAGATTTAGGCTTAGTGAGAGTCTAGCTAGGAGAACTGTTTCTGTCAAAAAAAATTGGTAGAAAATGATAATTTTTTATTTAAATATTAATGCAATATAACTTACCATAAACACAAAAAAAATTAGGTGTTTTCTTAATACTCTTTTAAAAATTTGATATGTGAAGAAAAAATTGTGGAGAAATTTAGTTGTAGGACAAAAAAAAAATTTAGAGAAAAATAATTTTGGACTTATATTAGAAATTTGGATATGGAGATAGTATTTATTTTAAAAGTTTGTTGAGAATAGGTACGAGATTAGATATAAATCAAAAGTAAAGTTCTGTTGTGAATGACAGTGATAGTAATTTATTTAATTATTATAATTAATAAAAGGGTATGTTTGAAAAGCATGGTATGATTGTTTAAGGTAAGTACTTAAAATTATATTATATTAATTGTGCTCATATCTAAATCTTGCTTATGGTCACATATACTCAAATTAGAAGAACACTTTTCATTACTTAAATAAATATAATATTGTATATATTGTAACATAAAATTTTGTACATTAACATGTAATGAAGTTGTACTTAATAGTTTATTTGAAAATGGAGAATAATTACTATATTATTATACCCATATATAATGCAGTATGTTTTTTCTTTACCATATTATATAATGTATGTTTTTGTGTATCAATAGTTCATTACACTTAATTTTGCACATTATTATTATTATTATTATTATTATTATTATTATTATTATTATGGAAGCTAATTAGACAAATTTAAGTGACTTTTAAAAGAAAAAATAAAGTTGAATGACTATGGTGGCCAATTACCCAAAGTTGAGTAACTATAATGACCATTTTTATGATTAAGGTTGATAATATTTGTTTCAGAGAGTAAGAACTTTCAAAGACAAATATATGCAATTTTTTATTTTTTTTTGGTTTAAACCACCCGGTGTCCGGTACCTGCTTTTTAGGAATCCGACTATATCTGAATTCGCCCCGCGTCTGATCCCATTTGGAGGGAAGAGCTCCCAACAGAGTGTTTGTCCATACCCAGAGTCGAACCCTCGACCTCTGGGTAGGGTAGACCAATCCCTTACCATTAGGCTACCACTGCTGTTGGTAATATATGCAAGTTTTAATTTTGAGTGACAACGTTTATTTCTACTGCCTCCGTTTTTCACTTGTTATAAGTTTTCTTTCCAGAATCAAATGATATAAAATTTGATCAACATTTTAATATGTATTTTTTTTCTTTATATCGATATGAAGAAAATTGCAACTTATAGTACTTTTCGTATAATTTTTGAATATCTAAATTTTAATTTAAAAATATTAAATTAATCTAATTTACTTATAAAAATTAATCAAAATGACTCTTGAAAGTCGAATCATAACAACTAAAAAATAAGTGTGAAAACTAGTTTTCGAATTGCCCCATATTTTGCAGTTGAATGCTGACTTTGTTATGACGTTAATGGTGATTTGAAAGCTTAATTTGTGTATAGATTTTGAAAATGACGTATGTATATATATCTAAGGATTGAATGAATCAATTTAAAATGACGACAACTGTTTTTTTGTCATGTTTCAAAGGAAATCGGGGTGAAAGCTTCATAAAATAGGGATTAATTATATATGAGTGGATCACTACATTAAATTAATCTCTGGATCAATTGTATTTTGTCATTTTTTTATAATTCATTTAGTCAACTAATTAATCATTAGTTTTAGGTGTTATTTTAAGATAAAAAGATCATTAAGGATATTTTTAATTTTTTTACCGAATTTAATAGGTTAGAAAAACTTTTGGTTGAACCAAAAATTGTTACTAGTAATATTGAGCTAGCATCATTTCGGTGTCAGCATTACCTACGAAGAATAGCCGATAATTAGGAATGCTAAAATTAGCCCATAAAATTTGATTTCTTTAATTCATTTTGAGTAGTTAATGATTCGTTTATTTATTAGCTGAGCTCGTTTTGATTCGTTTAACTTTGCCTAATTGTACTTATGTAGCCTAAATTAATGCATGAGAAATTTATAATTAAGATATTTTCAAAAAGATAACTATTTTGTTTGATATGTTAGATATAGTCATAGTAAATAATAAAAATTAATTAAAAACGTAGAAAATTATAAAAGATCAACAACAACAACATACACAGTAAAATCTCACAAGTGAGGTCTGGGAAGGATACAATGGACGTAGACCTTGTTGCTACCTTGGAGAGGTAGAGATGTTATTTCTAAAAGACCTTAAGCTCAAGTATATAGAAAATTCAGGTACAAAGAAGAGGAAAGCAGTGAAGAAATTATAGACACTAACAAAGAAACAATGTAAAATCTACCCAAAAAATAATAATCAATCACAAAATAATACGATAATTAAAACACACTAAATAATAACAATGATAGATATCATAAGCAGGGATGTCCTCCACCTCAACAATGATAGCTATCATAACCAAGGATCAACTCCACCTCAACATCTACTGCTTACTATGGCTAGTACACGACTATACTCCTACTCAGCTAACCCTCTAATTTAATACACATCCTTCATATCCTCCTATCTAGTGTCATGGCTTTGGTAACCTAGATATGTGTCATATCGTGCCTAATCACCTCTCCTCAATACTTCTTTAGCATATCTCTAGCCCTGCTCGTACCTATCATATTCAATCTCTCGCACCTCCTCACTAGAGCGTCTTCACCTCACACTAGTAAAAAAAATAATTTCGACCACGGCATGTGGTCGCAAAAAAATAGACCACATGTGGTCGGTTTTAATTTTTTTAAAAAAAAAAGCGACCACATGTGGTCGCTTTTATATTTTAAAATTTCAAAATAATCATTTCAATAATTTTTATATAAATTATTATTTATTTAAAAAAAAATGACCACTTGTGGTCGGTTTTGTTTAAAAAACATATTTACTTAAAAAGCGACCACTTGTGGTCGGTATATTTTAAAACTAAATTTAAAATATTTTATAAAAGCGACCACAAGTAGTCGATTTTTAATTTAAAAAAATTTTTAAAAAAATAATTTCAAAAAGCCGACCATTTTTGGTCGGTTTATTAAAAATTATAATTAAAAAAGTTAATTCCAAAACCGACCCCTTGTGGTCAGTTTTATTTTAAAAATTAAATTTAAAATATTTTATAAAACCGACCACAAGTGGTCGGTTTTGAAATTTTAAAAAATAAAAAATAAAATAATTTCAAAAACCCGACCACTTGTGGTCAGTTTTATTTAAAATATATGTATTTTTAAAAAGCAATCACTTATGGTCGGCTTTGTTTTAAAAATTAAAATTAATTTTTTTTTATAAAAGCGACCACATGTGGTCGATTTTGGAATCAAAAATTATGAAAAAAAATTATTTAGGAAACCGACCACTTATGGTCGGTTTCTATTAAAAATAATTATATGTAAAATCAAATATATTATTTTTTGAAACTACACTGATCATACGTAGTCAATAACCAATATAATAAAAATAAAAATTAATTAGTCTTAGATTTTGTAAAAAAATTATACTAAAAAATATATCAAATAAAATAAATAAATTACGTTAAACATAATCTTTATCTTTTACTTATGTTTCAATATATAAAATAAATATTTTTCTTTGTATATACGTTAAATGACGTTAAACATGCATAATATTTGTATAATGAATATGTGTATATATATCGTACCGTTGAGATAATGATATTATGCTACTATTTCAGTTATAATAAAGTAACGTACATATATAACCGATAATTCATCAGAATATAATGAATGTGTTCTATTATGAGGTAATATACTTGTGGATGTGATGTATATAGTACTCATTCAAGAGTTCATATATATAAATATCTTTATATATATATATATATATATGATGTAGTGATTGATCGATGAACGATGTAGTCAAAAACTAGTAGAATCTATCCAAACATATTGAATACCTTGATTTGAAACGATAGAAGTAATAATATATTATACGTTGAAGTTATATTAATGTAAGCTAATCAAATTAATTGATAACTCATCAAAGTATGTATATGAAATACGCCTCATTACATTATTGAATAATACACTCATGTACGTAGGTGATGTATATAGTACGTATTTAGAACTTGATATAGTCGATAGTGCGTATATGTGTGTGTCTGTATAGGTATATATATAGTATATACATATTATATAGTGAAGGTATATTAATGACATAAGATAAACTAACTAATAATTCATCTCAGTATATGTGAAATGCGTTGTATATTATTATGGGGTAGTAAAATCATGTATGTGATGTATATATTACGTATTTGAAAGTTGATAGTCAATCGAATATATTTATATATACGTATATCTCGTGTAGTGACGTATGCACTAATCAAAAGCTAGATAAATGAATCTATATATCAAAATATTTTAATAATACTTTGATATCATACTATTGAGAAAATAGATATACTATTTTGTGTCAATGTAGACACACATATATTGTTGAAGTTGTAATAACGTAAGACAACTAATCGATAATTTATCTGATTAACATGCTGTATTACGAGGGGTGTGTGTGTGTGTGTGTATATATATATATATATATAATATCGTATTTAAAAGCTAATTAACCACAAATTTATCATAATTTACAAAATTCATTCATATTATTTACGATTGTGGAAATATACTACTCGTGTTAATGTGATGATAAAATAACTAATTATCTGATTTATATATATACGCATTGTATTAAATTATTTGGATGTTGTTATAAATTTTATAAAATTTATTAAAATTTATTAAAAGTTAAAAATTAATTTTAATTTATACGCATTGATCGTTTTCTGATAGTAACTTTTTTAAAACTAAATCGAACACATTTTTATTTTGTCAACAATTTTGTAAAAACCAGCCACATGTGATCGGTTTTCAAAAATATTTTCAGAAAATCGACCACATGTGGTCAGTTTTTAAAAAATATTTTTAGAATGAAAATTAAAAAAAATTCTATTAAATAAATTTAACCTGACCCGACCCTACCCATCAAAATAACACACCCAACACCACAACACACACACAAGCATATCTCAACACACACATAAACACACCGTAACACACACAACAATACACATCGCGATACACACACACAACAACAACTCCAACTTCTCCGCCGATGGCAGCTCAGCCTCCGACGACTCCATACACGCATGTACGTTGTTCTCTTCTTCTTAGTTAACTACCCCTTTCCCTCTCAGTTACTAAATGACACACAACCCTAGTTGCGATTTGAAATTTTAAAAATGTGAGTGTGAATTAATTGTTGCCCTTTTTACTTGATTCAGCTTCTTTTGGGGGCCTTTTTTTATTTGATTCAGCTTGTTTTGGGTCATGTAGCTGTTTCCTTTTGTAGGCTTTGAGTAATTTTGGAGAAGCTTGCTAAAAAATAAGTGTGATTTGAGCTTATTTAGGGTCTTTTTACTTGACTGGGGTGAAAATTAAGTGTATTTTAGCTGTTTTGTTAAATGAGTTTTGCTTAATTATTGGTGAAGTTTACTCATTGTGATCCAAGATAGTGGATCTAAGTGACAAAGTAAGTGATCACTTGATAGTTACCTTCTTCTTAATTGTTGTTTTTGTGTCTTTTTTACTTGTTTGATGTTAAAAATTGAGTGTAATTCTATTGGGTATGTTATTATTGTTGTTACTCAGAATGAAAGTCATAAATGTGATATTTTTTACTAAATTGTTGTTGTAATTGTTTAAGCCAAAGATTATTTGTTGTTTGACAGAATCTAAATTCGGGAAAGGGATTGTTTGCTATTTTCCAATGATTGCTTATCTCTTTCTCTTTAAGTTAGGCCAAGCAAAGGTAAGTTGATTTATCTCTATTTTCTTATAATAAAGTCTTTAAATGTAGTTTAGTTTGGGATTGTTTGCTGTAAAAGGCTTTGAAAGCCATAAGAATTTTGTGATGATTATATGGTGTGAGAGGGACATGCAATGCCTCTACTTATTTGCTTTTTTACACTTGTTCAATTGTTCGACTTATACTATAAATGAATAGGTTACTTATAAGTGATTAAGTGTAGTTACTTAAAGGTGAACATTTAATGAGAATTTTTATTTTGAATATAGTTTAGTTTGGTAACTTGGGAGGTGACTTAGTGACTAGAAAATGTTGAAAATGTGAATTTTTTATTTTGAATGTAGTTTAGTTTGATAACTTGGGAGGTGACTTAGTGACTTGAAAATATTGAAGCGTAGGTACTTGAAATGTGTAATTTTTATTTTAAATTTTGTTAAGCTTGATAACTTGGGAGCTGACTTAGTGACTTGAAAATGTTGAAGTGTAGGTACTTGAAATGTGAACTTTTCATTTTGAATTTGTTAAGCTTGGTAACTTGGGAGGTGATTTAGTGACTTGAAAATATTGAAGTGTAGGTACTTGAAATGTAAATTTTTCATTTTGAATGTAGTTTAGTTTGGTAACTTGGGAGGTGATTTAGTGACTTGAAAATGTTGAAAATCTGAACTTTTCATTTTATATTTTGTTATGCTTGGTAATTTGTAAGGTGACTTAGTAACTTTAAAATGTTGAAGTGTAGGTACTTGAAAGGTAAATTTTTGTATTGAATGTACTCTAGTTTGGTAACTTGTGAGGTGACTTAGTGACTTGAAATTGATTAAGTGTAGGTACTTGAAATAAGAATTTTTGTTTTGAATGTAGTTTAGTTTGGTAACTTATGAGATGACTTAGTCACTTGAAATTCATTAAGTGTAGGTACTTGAAATGTGAATTTATCATTTTGAATGTAGTTTAGTTTGGTGGCTTGGGAGGTGACTTATTGACTTGAAATTGATTAAGTGTAGGTACTTGAAATGTGAATTTTTGTTTTGAATGTAGTTTAGTTTGGTGACTTGGGAGGTGACTTAGTGACTTGAAATTGATTAAGTGTAGGTACTTGAAATGTGAATTTTTATTTTGAATGTAGGTTAGTATGGTGACTTGGGAGGTGACTTAGTGACTTGAAAATGTTAAAGTTTAGGTGCTTGAAATGTGAATTTATCATTTTGAATGTAGTTTAGTTTGGTGACTTGGGAGGTGACTTAGTGACTGTTTAGGTACTTGATATGTGAATTTATCATTTTGACTATAGTTTAGTTTGGTGACTTGGGAGGTGACTTAGTGACTTGAAAATGTTGAAGTTTAGGTACTTCAAATGTGAATTTATCATTTTGAATGTAGTTTAGTTTGGTGACTTTGGAAGGTGACTTAGGGACTTAAAATGTGACTTTTTCATTTTGAATTTAGGTACTTGAAATGTGAACTTTTGTGACTTGAACTAATTACTTGAATCTGATTGATTGTTTAGATGGAATCTGATTATAGCTAGATATATTAATGGAATAATAATAATAGAATGGGTCTTAGGGTGGAATTTGTTGAAGGTGCCATTCGATTTGTTGAATATGCGAAGACACTTGAAACTTGATCACATTTTTGAGCTATTCATTGTCCTTGTGTTAGATGTGATGGTACAATTCTTTTAAAAGAAGAATTTGTGAAGTAACATCTTTATAGAAGGAGGTTTCACGAGGATTTTTTATGATTGCATACTATTCATGGTGATGTTGAACAAAATAACTTTGTTGTTAGTGAAAGTAGTAGGTCTGCAGGGCATAATAACAATCAAGATACTAGGATGACAGAAATAAAGCATGATACTTTTGGGATGCAACACGGGAGCAACTTTAGGAAAAATGTTGAAGATATTCCCAATAGAGAAGCGGACCTTTTTTTATGAACAACTGCTACTGTTGGTTATCCTTTGTTTGATAGGTGTTCGCATTATTATTTGTCTGTTTTTGTTAGATTATTAAGTATTAAATCTGATTAAAATATTATTAAAGGAGGAATGGACTCAATTATAGACCTTATTAAAGAGTTAGTTAACCCTGCCTTAGAAGTTCCTGATTCTTTCTATAAGGCAAAAAGATTAGTATCAAAGTTAGGTGTCTTCTCGGTTAGAATTGATTATTGTGAAAATGGCTGCATGTTATACTTTAAGGAAGATGCTAACCTAGAGTCCTGTAAGTTTTGTCAGTACCCTCGATATAAGCGTGGCTGTCATGGAAATAAAATTGCTATTAAGGCAATGCATTATTTACCTCTAATACCAAGGTTGAAGAGGTTGTATTCTACAAACATCTCAGTTTCTCATATGAGATGGTACCGTGAAAATAGAAGGCCCACTAGTGTTATGTGTCTTATGGAGAGGCTTGGAAGCATTTTGATGCAACTTATCCAGATTTTACAGCTGAGCCATGAAATATTCGTTTGGGATTATGTGCGGATGGCTTCTCATCTTTTTCTATTAGTGCTGTGCCATATTCATGTTGGCTTGTATTTATCACCCCGTATAATCTTTCTTCTGAAATATTGATGACTAGTCCATATATATTTGTGAATTGTGTTGTTCCTGGCCCGTGCAATCCAAAAAGTGGAATAGATGTCTACTTGCAACCTTTGATTGATGAACTTCAAATTTTATGGCATGAGGGGGTTAAAACTTGGGATATTTCACTTAAACAAAATTTTAATCTGCGTGCATATCTAATGTGGACTATTAATGATTTTCCTGCTTCTGGAATGTTATCTGGATGGATGACAGCAGGAAAGTTGGCTTGTCCATACTGCATGGAAAAAACAAAATATTTCACATTAATACATGACAGGAAAAATTCATGGTTTGATTGCCATTGTTGTTTCTTGCCACCTACTTATGAGTTTAGGAGACTCTGGAATACATTCAGAAAGAATTGAACTGAACATGATGGTCTACTTCCAAGGTTATCTATCATGACATCTGTAGATAGTTTAGGTTTTGCCAAAGGTTAGAGAGGAATCATTGTATAGGCTTGATGGATATGGCGTTTTGTATAACTGGACTAAGCAATGTATATATTGGGAGTTAGAATATTGGCCAAATAATTTACTTAGAAATAATATTGATGTCATGCATACTGAGAAGAACTATTTTGATAACTTGTTCAACACAGTTATGGATGTCATCGGCAAGATAAAGGATAATCCTAAGTCTAGACTTAATTTACCAGAATATTGCAAGCCTAGAGAATTACACTTACAGGAGGGGCCTAATGGCAATGTTCTTAAGCTCAAGGCTAGTTATATATCCAAGTTGGACCAAAAGCAAAAATAAGTGAGTGGGTCCAAAGTTTAAGGATGCTCGATGGATATGCCTCAAATTTGGGAAAGACGGTTGATATGGCACAAGAAATCTTACATGGAATGAAAAGCCATGATTGTCATATTTTCATGGAACAATTACTTCCAATTGCTTTTATTGGTTTGCCTGAAAATATATCAAAACCGATAGAAGAGATTAGTTTATTCTTCAAAGACTTATGTGCCACCACATTAAAATAAGAAAATCCAGCGCGAATGAAAAGTAATATTGTTATTATCACCAACAAGTTGGAGAAGATTTTTCGCCAGGGTTCTTCGATGTGATGGAACATCTTTCTATTCACCTTATCCACGAAGCTTGGCTAGGCGGTCCAGTTATAACTAGGTGGATGTATCCAGGTGAACGGTAAGAAATTGCAACATATTTAAATTCATACATATCTATTTTTATATAGTAAACATCTAATCTTAAGATTATGCAAGACAATTGAAAAACTGAAAAGGGGTCCCAAAAATAAACATAGGGTGGAAGCTCTATAGTTGAGGCATACCTTGCAAGAGAAATGTCTCAATTTTATTCATAATACTTTGGTAATGAAGTTGATTATTTAAGAAACAAACTGAATTGTCATCAGGATGATGAGAATGAGCCTCATTTGCAATCGATATTAATTTTTAATCAATCTGGTAGTAAGGCTAAAAAATACCATATTTCGTCGGCTTACTAGCATGGAGCACTAATCAACAACTTTTTCTGTCTTGCTGAATTGCCCAAAAGTTCAGCCCTCTCTGAAGTAAGGATATTAAATATTAACATATCATATTTATTTAGTCATTCCCTTAAGGAAACTAATTGTATTTTGCATGTTGGATCTTCAGTTCATTTAAGACTTAATTTCATGAAAATCAAGTGTATGCATCCTTTGCAACATGGTTTACATATGAGGTTCGTAAGTGTACTAATATTTCTACAAGCTTTAAACATTTACACATTTTCCAGCTAATATATATATATATGTGTGTGTGTGTATGTGTGTAATATTTTTAGGTACACCAGTCACTAAATATGGCTGCGTACAATCAGTTCTTAAGAGATATTTCTTTGGTACCTATTGAAGCTCGTACAATATCCCATTACACAGTAAATGGGTTAAAATTTTCCACCGAAGAACACTCTAGAACAAGGAAAACAAACAATAGTAGTGTTTGGTTACTTTGGTATCATACAAGAGATCTTAGAAATGGAGTACGCTGGTATGCCAGTAAAAAAAATTGTCCTAATTCGATGTAAGTGGTTTGATCCAAGTATAAGAAGCACAAAAGTACATAAGGAGTATAACATCATTGAAGTGAAGCACAAAAGGCCATATCCTATTTACGATCCCTTTGTTCTCACGCAAAATTCTAAACAAGTGTATTATGCTCTTTATCCATTGTGCAATGATAAGTTTGATTGGTGGGCTGTAATCAAAACAAATCCTATAGGACGAGTGGAAGCTGAGAATGTGTTAAAGACTGCGTATCAAAATGAAAAACAGATCGATCACCATTTAGTAAACATTGATTTAATGGATATTTTGAACAACCCAGAAAATATATTTGAAGAAGTTAATATTGCAGAAGAGGAGGTTATTTCGAAAAGGGTGAATGGTTTAGTGGAGAATCTTTGGGAGAGGAGGATTAGTTTGTGTAGGTTGTATTTGTTATGTATTGATATCTTTATGCTTTGTACTACCTACCTTTGTGTTTCTTGTTTAATATTGATATGTAATATACTGTATAAGATTTTTGTTGTCACTTTTCTATCTTTTATGTAGTAATAGAAGTATTCTTGTCTATCTCGTGTTGTTGGAGCGAGCCTAAACTTGCTATGTTTATGTAACTATTTCACTAGTGTTTTAACACTGATTTAGTGATTTGAAATATGAATTAGTTACTTGAAATTAGTTACTTGCAATGGTTTCTTATATATTCATTTTGTAAGGACTAACTACTTGTTAACTTTACATAATTTATATGTCAAGTAAAGGTGACAAAGGTAAGCAAAAAGTTGATCCTACAAAGACAAAATAAGAAAAACAACCTCTACCTTATAGACAACCGACAGGTATTCATATATCTGAGGGTCGGTTTGATGACGTGCCAGCAAGACCCTCATATTTTAGGTTGTCTCAGCATTCAGTTCCTACTTCTACACATGTGAATCCACTTCATGGGTATACAGCGACTCATGCTTCTCCCATCCCTATGCCACCGTCTTTACAGTACTATCAGACAACCGCTGGCACATCCGGTCATCTACTACCATTGCAGTACCCTGCACTAGTAGTCACCCATGTTCTCACAGTGATTCTGCTAGATCTATTAGGTTGATTGATATTCATCTTGGAGGCATACCATTCGATGCTTTAGATCTTCCCACGCCAGTGCATCCACCGACACTTGTTCCACAGCCCAAAGACAGAGATGTTTATCAGAGGCAGTATATTATTCCATATGGAATAGGGTAGGATTTCTAAATATAACAACATTATTCATTTTTCATTTATATATTATTATGCTCTATGAAATTAATGTTTGATCTTTTGTTGTAGGTTTAGGCTCGATGAAGGAGTTGGAAAAATTATGACTAAATGCATTACTCGACACTTCAACGGCTATTGGACCAGTTGGCAAAAGGTTCTAGAATTAGATAGAAATAAAATGTGTAAAGAATTTCAGGTAAAGATTTAACTTATCGACTACTTAACACATTGTTAGAACCAAAAATTGAATATTATAGTTTTGTTTTTGTTGTAGAAATATTTCTGGTGGGATGACACGCATGAATGTGCTATATGGAGGAATTTTTTATAGAAGAACTAGAGCCAGAATGAACGGTCTATTGGATTATGACCAGGGTTTATAATCGAACCCATGTGGCAAGATTATCTTCGCTATTGGAATGTCGAAGAATACCAAGTGTTGAGTGAGAAAGGAAAGAAAGCCAAGGCATCATCCAAGGGTGGCTCTCTACATACTGCTGGAGCAATTAGTCGGATTATCGTGGAGCAAAAAATGGTATGTAACTTTAACAGTTTAAATTGTTTGTTTCTATTCAAATTTTTAATTTTTTAAAGATTAATAATTTTATCATATGCAGGAAAAAAATTGGGTAAGAAGATACAACAACATGAGATATTCAAAGAGACCCGTGTAAGGAAGAAAAAGAACCCAACTGATGAAGATGTCTGGATTGAGCCTCGAGCAAAAGCTACCCATGTAAGAATCAAATTTTGTATTTATGAATCTTTTTCTCAAAGTTGATATTATTCAAGTACAAGTAGTTTAATATTTTTTTACTATTAATTTTAACTTTACTTTGAATATAGGACAAATATAGTGTAACACCCCAAAAATCTATCCCGAGACATCACACGGTGCTTAGGACCACAAGTGATCCCAAGCTAACCCATGAACTGGAATTCTAACAAGAAACTGATCAAATATGAAATAAATAACTAAGTTCACTGTGCGGAAACATAAAATGGATGAAATTTGTGAAAAATACAAAACTGATACCATTTTACATTTTGACATAGTCTGAAAAAAAAAGACTGAAATTACATGATTTACTATAATTGACATCTGTGAAGCTACAATACTGACTACAAATATCTAGGACGCGACCCCAACTATCACTAATCAATACATATGATTAAGAAAGTAAAGAACATAAATAAATCTAACTGAAGTCCCCGAAATATGAGGACTCATCGTCTCGCTGGCTGGAATCTGCAACTGTCTGAGTAATGTGCATACTAAAACTTGTACCTACATTATGAGACAATGTAGCACATAGACAAATATATGGATCAGTACTTTGAGGATGTACTGAGTATATGGAAATGAAATGCATAAGTAAAATAGTATCATCACAATTTATAAAAATTCATGCATGCTACGTGTAAATGACTCACATAAGCTTGAGAAATTTGAAATTTGAAAGTCAAATCATGAATAATAAATATTTAATCTAAATCTTGTGAGCCATTACACTTAGTTTTGAAATTTGTATGTTGTTTTTATTCTCAAATCATTTAGGCTAAATGAAATTTGAAAACTTATTCTGCATATCTTAAGGCTTCAAATCAATTAAACTGTTTCAAGAGTAGGGGACGTCTATTTGGGAAATTCTTCTAACCGACATGTACACCATGTGATTATCCATGGTGTCCCACGACTAGCCCCCATAAGGTTAGGGTTGTTTTACCCTTGCCATCGGAATAGAACAATCTAATCTGTGTGATCACAATCTGAGTCATCTATGTAGAAGTGGGAATAATCTGAATTTGTACCTACGATGGCACGTAGTTTTGTGAAAGATAGGACACACTAATCCCACACTTTCCACTCGGTGCTAAATACTACTCCCAATCTTATGCTCAAAAGCTTAAGAAAATCCACTTTAAAAGTAATCTAATGATTTATAGTAAAAACCAACTATAAATCTGTAATCTGAATATATAAAGTGGATTTCAAATCTGTTCTGAGACCAAAAGGACAAATCTTTCTCAATAATCTGAAAGCATTCTAATCACGGGGTGCTTATAGCGCAACAATTCTTTGAAACAACGGTCATTAAATTGAGTCTATTGACCGAAGCATCAATCTCATATTAAAACATCTCAAAATTCATTCTTGGTAATGTAAACATTCATAAATCATCTTTAAATCTGGAAATTTCAGCAATATGCATGGAAACATAAACATAATCATGTAATTCAACTTCTAAATCATGAAAAATCTCAAAATCTTGCAAAGAATGATAATGGGTATAAACCCTAACTTGAATTTCATGGGAAATCATATAGATTGCAGTAAATTTGTAATTAAAATAAAGTTTTGGGAACAAGGGTGAAAAATTTACCCTTGTTCAAACCCCATATACCTTAATAGTTTGGATTTGATGAATTGAATGTAAAAGCTTGAACTTTGAATCCTTTGGAGATGATCTTGATATCATTCTTGAAGTTCATGGATTAGAAACCCTAAATTCTTGATCTTTTTATTGAAGAGAAGAAGATGGAATTGATGATTCTTGAGGCAATTGATTAGGGTTGTTCTTGAGGGAAAATTTGAAGAATGGGGGCAAATAATGCCCCAATTGAAGCCTTAGATTGTGTTTTTACAACCTGGGTTGAGGTGGGAAAAGACATCATTTCCACTCATTAATTTAAAGCAGAAATTCATAACCCGCATCCCAATTTTGCCCTTTAGCGCAACGCACTACCATTGCGGCAGCTTATTGCCTCACACTAAAATGGCTATAACTTTTCGTTCGGGTATCGGATTTTTACGAAATTGGTATCGTTGGAAAGCTAATTCAATTATATAAAATTTAGTGGGTCTTGGTATGGAAAATTACACATATATAAAAAGTTATACATGTTTAAAATAGACCCTTGTAGGACTGAATGCCAAATTTTGGACGAATCTAATGTTCTTAGCTCCACTTGGCTCTAAGTGACTTCTATGAACATTATTGACCTAATAAGGACTTCACATACTTAGGATTAAATTTATGTCACAAGAATTCAAATTATGGATCAAGAGTATGGCAATTACACCTTCATCGCAACGCGGTGAAATCACGTTAAGCTACTGGAAAAGGACGAGTGCTAATTTGCACTCTGGCGTGACGCGGTGCTATCGTGTTGCGCCAGTGGAAATTGGAAGTCAGGAATTTAGACCTCTCCGTGATGTGCCAATATTACGAAGGTCCACTTTAATATGAAGATTCATTTTAGCAACCACCACGACGTGGTGAGTGCCCAAGTGGGATACTGTATTACTAAAAATGCTCTAACTTATTCACTGAGTGCTAGAATTGGGCGAATTTGGTATGATGGAAGGCTTATTCAATTTCCCACACAATGGAAGGTCTAAATTTAGAAAATTTCACATGTAACAAAAGATATTTATTTTTTTAAGCAACCTTTGACATTCTAGGAGAGAAATTAAGCTAGGAGAAGTACGGGGTATTACATATATGCAGCTTGTTAATAAGTATCACAGTACTCAGCCTCCTGAAATTCAAAGTGACATAATACCTAAAGATGTAAAGGAGGACTTATGGAAATAAACTGTGGGTTCTCCAGTTAGAGGCCAGTACTAAGGGTACCACAGAAAATGTTTTAGCGAGAATGTTAGGTCTTCGTCTAGCCCTACATCCTATCCTTCATCAGTTGATAGAGAAATCATTGATTTACTAAGAATATAGTTTATCAACTCACTAAAGACCTTGCTGCATAGAATGAGAGGGCAAAGAAGAAAGAAGAGAAAATAACGAAACAAATAAGATTGATGCTGGAGCAGATTAACTTTTTTATTCAATCTGCAGGGATTCTTCCTCCTTGTCCTAGTGATGCATTTCGGGTTGTAAAAGGTCTATGACCACTAGATGATATTACCACAGATGAGGAATCAGATCCTGTGTGTGCGGCTGAGGATATGGATGACGAAGAGGATGATGACTTATAGTTTTTAGACCTTTTTATGTTTTGTAGTTTGGATTTGGATAGTTGATAAATTTTGTAAGTAACTTGATTTTAAATGGTTGTATTGTATGCTAGTTGTTTGTATGGAATGTAGCATATATATTGTATACTCGTTGGTCTGGCTGAAAAATGGAATGTAGCATATATATGCTATTATTTTAAAAAAAAATTACCAGAAAAACCGACCACATGTGGTCAGTTTTCTGAAAAATTTTACAAAAACGGACCACATGTGGTCGGTTTTCTGGGAAAATTTTTCTAAAAACCGACCACTTATTATAATTATTACAAAAAAATTTTATTAAATAAATTAATTAAAAAAAACAACGACCACATGTGATCGGTTTTTATTTAAATTAATTAATTAATTTTAATAAAACCGATCATGTGTGGTTGGATTTTTTATAAATTAATTGTTTAATTCAAATAAAAAACCGACCACTTGTGGTCAGTTTTTTTAAAAAATTATTTTTATTTAGTTTTTTTTAAAAAATAATACTGAATTTTAAATATACATACATACATATATATATATATATATATATATATATACATATATACGTACATACATACATACATACATAGACATTATATATATATATATTTAAAAAAACGACCACACGTGGTCAATTTTAAAAAAGCTACCAGGCTTTTACCGACCACATGTTTTGGTCGGTTTTATGGTCGATTTTCCTATTTTTTTAGTAGTGTCGCCTCACTACATATCCAAATCTTCTCAATCTCGCTTCTTTCATTTTATCCACTATGTAGGACACTTTTACCTTATCTCAAATAATGCCATTCTTGATCCTAGTACACATAGTATGCCCACACATCTAGCTCAACATCCTCATCTCAGCAACATGTTTTTTCTGAACATGAGAGTTTTTTACTAGCTATATTCTATCTCATACAACTTTGATCTAACTACCACCCTATAAAACTTACCTTTAGGTTTCAGTTATATCTTTTTATCACACAAGAATCTAAAGGCAAGCCTCTACTTCATCTATGTCACACCGATACGATGTGTGACATCATCATTGATGTCCCCACTATCCTTAATAATAGAGTAAAGATACTTGAAATTATCGTTCTTGGGGATAGTGGAACTTTCACACCCGTCTCACTAAATTTACATTGTAAATACTCTATTTTGATTTTGTTCGACTAATATCCATTAGCTTCCAGAGTTCGTCTCCATATCTTCAGCCTATCATTTACTCCAGTATGCACCTCATCAAACAGTACTATGTCATCTATAAATAACATACACAAGGAACTTCATCTTGAATGCACCCCGTCAATCCATCTATCACCAAGGCAAAGAGAAATAGACTAAGAGTTGATTCTTGGTGCAGATCCGTTTCCACAAGCAAGTGATCCCTTCCTCTTGCTGTTCTAACCCACATTTTAGCTCTATTATACATGTCTTTTATCACCCTAATGTAAGCCACTCGTATACCTTTAGCTTCCAGGCATCTCCAAAGGACTTTCCTTGAAGCTTTATCGTAGGTCATCTCAAGGTTAATGAACACCATATGTAAGTTTCGCTTTTTTTTTTGGTATTTCACCATCAGTCTCCTTACTAGATAGATAACTTCTATAGTAGATCACTCCAACATAAATTCAAACTGGTTCTAAAAAATGAACACAACCCTTCTCATCCTCATCCACTCAATCCCATACTTTTATAATATGACTTAACTGTTGTTTTTCGGGTACAATTTGTAGTTACAATATGAACTTAAATAACAAGTTCAAGAACCACAAAGAAATTCAAAATTATTTTTTGGAAAAACAAAAAAACAGAAAAAAGAGATGAAGAAAGAAAAAACATGGTCTGTCCTTAAGGAAATTATTTCCCTCAAGTACCCGAAGTTAATAGAATATATCCTCCCAAGATAAAATGATTCATTTCATCAAATAGTGGTACCTCAAATTTGCCGAACTACGAACTCACGCAACGATTTTTAAATCACACTTGAATTTTTCAAGAAGAAAAGAGTGTTTTTACTTCAAATTTTTTTCTTTGAGGTGCTCTTGACATGTGTCCGCAAATGCTCATATGCGTTCACAATTGGAGAAAAATTATCTATCAAATTTTTAGATTAAAAACCATTAACTCTCAAGTTTTAAATGATTTATCTAAAAAGATAATCTCTCGATCATTTGACATCCAAATTTGAAGCCGATGCCGATTGAAATCTGATCTTGAGTCGAGCCGAGCGATGACAATGAAAACCCAAGACTTGTCTTCTTCTTACCTCATTATCCATATTAAATAATGCCTCTATATTTAAATATAAAAAGGTTCCTTTCTCCCATTAATATGGGGAGAACACTTCTTCCATAAAGTGAATACACATTTTCACTTTCCTTCCATTCTTCTTCCCTCCATTTTTCATTCACTTTCATCACTATAACCCAACATTAACAACTTGACACCCTTATAATTGTTACAATTTTAGTTGTCGCCCTTGTTCTTGTTCAATGGGACCATTGTACTCGACCTCCATTCTTTGAGCATTTTAGTCGAAATGACATTGAATAATCCAGTCAACCGCTTTATACCTGTCTTGCCCAAGATCTTCTAAAACTTCACCAAAATCATCAGATTCAGTAGAGCTGTCAATACGGGTCGGCTTAGCCCGTACGGGATAGCCCACATGGGCTTCGAAGTTTGATGGGCCAGGCCAGGCTAGCCCATCAACATGACAGGCCAAAAAATAGCAAGCCCAACCCATCACATTGTGGGCTGTGGGCCCTTATTTTTAAAAATATATTATTTTTATAATTTTAATTTTAATTTTAAATTATTTATTATATAAATATGTACAATATAATATTACATGAAGTTACTATTTGTTAATCAAGTCTAAAATTTAAAAAAAAATCAAATAATCTGTGAAATTAAATAACTTTTGACACCAAATTCAAACCAAATAGAGATGTTGAAAAACAAACAAAACTGTTAATGAGTAATAATATAATTAGCTAAATAAGAATATTAACCTATTTTTGTTTTAATTAATCACAATAAAACACAAAGAAATGTCAATGTTTAGTCCATTAAAAGTGAAAATGAACTCCTCAAAAAACAATCATGGCACTTATGAGTTATAGCGTGTTCAATATCGCCACATTATCTTCATCAAACATATTTGATTCCTTAAAAAATTTTGTATTTTAATTATTTATATATTTTATAAAAATATTTAATATTTAAATATCTATGATGATCCAAATAGACTTTGAGTTTGGACTCTTTTTGTAATTCTTAGTACTCTATTCTAATTTCTTAAAGAAAAATTACCTAAATAAACAACATAAATTTCTAAACTTCTAAAAATCCCCCCACTTCTAAAAAGTTACTTACACCCCAACATTTCATATTTTTTGGTAAAGTTGAGATACAATTTAAACCTACAAGTAACAAGTCGGCTCTTTACCAAAAATAATCCACTTCTCCTCTTTGTACGCCGCAATTTATGGTGTAGTTTCTATCAACTTCTCCATCTAATTCAAAACTTTAAATTAAGGTAATTTCCCCCCATAAAATCAACTTCAATTTCTTCTACTCTTTTTTTACTTTTATTTCTTAAAAAAAATATTTTGCGCAAGTAAAGGTAAGTGAAATTTGAGTGTTTTGGTTGAGCCATTTCTTCGATTATACTTTTTTTATGCTTCATTGTTTGAATTATTATTATGAATATAGATTCTGTACCTTCTTTTAGTTTTGGGTTTTCTCAATTAGAAAGTATCAAAGAATCTCAAGAAGTGGTAAACTTTGTTCCTGGAAATTTTGACTATGAATTTGATGGTTTTGATGAAAATAGATCAAAATATAGAAACGATTCCCAAACTATGAAGAAATTACTGCAAAATCATGCTAAAAAGGACAAGAAAAAATAAAGTGGTTCTAATAAAAGAGGATCCCACAATCCTGCAAGTAAAGCTCCCGCCAAGAGAAGAAGAATTGTCGAAGAAATTTGTGGAGATGAGCCTCCTAAAGTAACTTCATGTTCAGATCTATTGAATATTAGGCCGAGATACATATTTTGACTTGGATGATACGTTTAGAAATTCATTGTTTATCTGGTTCTTTGTTGCTAATTTTATATGTATCTTCTGATTTTTTTTATATTGGAATTAATATAATAAGAAATAAAGTTTTTAAGTACATAGATACATGTTATGTGGACTTATATCTGTGAGTTGTTGTTAATGCTTTGATATGTATCTATTGGTGTTTAAATTTTACTGAAAGTCTTATTATAAGAGATACAAGTTATGACTTCATAGATACATGTTGTGTTAACTCGTATCTGGGACTAACTGTTAATGCCTTAAAACGTATCTAGTGTTGTCTATTTGTTATTGAAATTCGTATTACAAAAGATACAAGTTTATATCTACATACATACATGTTGTATTAACTTGTATCTAAAGTATGATGTTCTTAGATTTTTTGTTTATATTGTACTGTCTTAATGTAGAGTTGTTGCATCTCAACTAATTTTATCATTATTGTTTCTTTTTGTTTTTAAGAATTGAGTTATGTTATAAAGGAAATTCCAACTCATCATCTTATATTTGTAAGTTCATGCAATTTAAGATTTAAGGATGAAATTAAAGAAGTTGTTGGCCAAGAAGTTTTACACTTATTTGAGAAGACTATTTTCAAATGTTATCTCAACATAGCTCTTTCCAATTATATTGGACAAATAATAAAATATCTTCTTATGCTCGAGATCGAGCAACCAAATCAAGAAGAGATTCATGTGTTTGTCAAAGGCCAGATTCTTAGATTTTTCATCAATGAACTTGCTTTGATAACTGGCTTGAACTATTTTGATAATGTTGATGATTTCAAAGATGAAGATTATTCTCTGAGTCGGCTTATGAAAAGGTATTTTCTGCAATCAAGATATGGGGTAGATAAGGAGGCATTGGTGGAACGTTTCTGAAGAAAAATTTTGAATACAAAGAGGATGCCCTCCAGATGGCAATCCTATACTTCATCCACACATTCATTTAGTCACAACTGAATGCTTTTCCCGTGACATTTTCTTATTTTAAAATGGTTGAAGATGGAAAATATGAATTCTTTCCTTGGGGTAAAATGTCTTTCTCTAGGTTGATGGCCTTACTTAGGCAAGAATTTTCAATGGAGAAGCAGCTTTATAGGTTGGGTGCTATCCCTCATGTTCTTAATGTGTGAATGTTTGAACTCTGTTCAAATTTTGATACCAAAGTTGTTGTGAAAGAGGGTAATAACATACCTCGTGTATTGAATTGGAGGGTTGTTGTAGTACGACCTCAATTTAATCAGTTTATGACCGAAATATTTTGCAAGGTACCATATGAATTGATTTTTTCCAGACATTGCATTATAGTATTTTTAGTTTTAATCGTAATAATATTTAATGAATAAATTTTTTGTACATAGTGTTCATATGCCAATATTGTTCCAGTGCGGAGGAGTTTGAAAAACTTGATTTGCCGCGAACTAGTTTTGCATCTGATCACCCTGGTACATTTTCGATGCCATCATCAACTGAAAATCTAAATCAGAGAAGTTACAGAGTGAATTTACCTCAAGTTACCGACGATCATGATAGTTTTGATGGCTTCAGTACGACGCCTCCATAACTTTTGATGAGAGAGTCAATACATGTATCTCGTACAGTATCTGCACCTCTTTCAAAGAGTGGAAAATATGTTCCTATAGGAAGAAGATCAGATAGTAAAGAACAAAGGTAAATTCAAAATGTAAAAGAAAAAAAGACAATAGGTATTTTCCATATCAACATGCGTTATATTTTTCTCATAATGAAAACGACTCTATACCATGTTGTTTTTCATGCCTAACAAATACCGGGGAATCCAACAGATACAAAAGAAAAGAGTAAAGTGGATGTTGATTCAACATGCATAAATAGGAAAGAGCTTTTGGTTAAAGTAGACCTAATTTCATTAGAGTCCGAAATAAACACATATGTGAAGACATACGTAAGTCTCTATACTTTATTGCAATATAAATTTATGATTTGTAGGCATTTTAACTAATTAACTATGAATTTTTATTAGATTGATCAAAAATTCAAAGATTTGAAGCGTGTGATGAAAGACAGATTCTCTAAAGTCTTAAAGTCATTGCAGCAGAAAAATGAGACTGTGGAGAAGGTAACATGCTTTAAAACAACACACATTTATTAATGAATATATTGAATTTATTCTTGTTTGTCATCCTTATGTTTTAGTAAAAAGTTGCAAAACAAATCCCGAAAGAGGGTTAACATTCAGATGTTGTTGATTTTGAAAGTCATATTAATTTCATCAGTCCACATTTTGTCTCTAAAAAAAATAGAGGAAATACAAGTGGCCATGAATACATATTTACTATTTTAATTATCTTATAATGTTTATATATCTCAATGTTTACTTACTTTTCATAAGTACTAATTATCTAATTATATTATATTGAATATTTTTATTCTCTAATAAAAAATCTGCAGGAAAATATTCTAAAACAGAGTTGGCAAGAAGGTGATCCTTCAGATGATGTTGTTGATATTGCAGGACCTACTAGTGCTGATAGTCTAGTGAAATAAATTGACAAACCAGTTGGAATGGAGGAGGATAAAGCCAATGAAGCTGTAACACCTCGATTTTCTAAATCAGAACGCTACACGGTGCACATGAGCCCGAAGGACCACAAGCTAACCCATGACTGATATTTGTACCTGAGCACTGAATAACCATACTATATAATATTCGGAAACATAATACTGTAAGGCCATAAGGTTCAAAAATTGAACTAATACAAAACGTCTGATATAAACAATGTCTAAAAGTGGTATATCAATACCAAAATAGAACTGAAATAACTGTCTGACATGCTATAGTCTGAAAAGCCTCTAAACTGTATGAATAAAGAGTTGATGGGACATGTCCCCAACTAACTCCAACTACTATAATAAGCTAAAAACTAGAATAGCAATGAAATCATCATGTCCTCGAAATATGAGGACTTACTTCTAAGTCTGACTACTGATACTGGAATCTACTGCTGATCTGGAACTCGCGCCTCTGAACTTATGGTGTAACATAAGAGAAAGCACCATAACTCAAATTCGTCAGTACGACTGAATGTACTGAGTATACGAGTGAGGTAGGCTAAATGCAAAGGGTTATATGCATGAACAATGCTGACTAATATGAACGTGAGAATACATACATGCATACGTAACTATAACTAAACTCATGGAAATACTGACTTCTAAGTCTGAATACTGATGACATGACTTTACTGATACTGAAGTACTGAATAGATGGATGATTATTTCTGACAGTTCGAATTATGAAGAACTGGTTTGATTGACTATGTCTAACAATCTTAAAATTGGATACTGATAACATAAGCTATGATGACTGATATAAATGATATAACTGTGATGATCAGCGTAGCTGATGTAACTGATACAGAGCAACTATATCGGACCATCTAAGTTCATATAGAACTATCTGAGTTCCTTTCTGAGCTGAGTGACTAAATCTAAGATCAATCTTATCTAGCGAGTGATCTTTAATTGTGATGATTCTGATACTGATTGACCATAGTTGAGATCAGTCCTATCTAGTGGGTGATCTTGAAGTCTATTTATAATGATAAGTATTGACTGTATTTAACAGTACTGAATTTATAATACTGAGCTGAGTTGACTGTGTCTGACAGTCCCAAATCTATAACTGAAACTATGGGATGTATTTATTCAACCGACATGCCCCATGATAAGCTAACTGGGGTCCAATCTCTGCCCTGACTGGAAGGGTGTCAGTATCGCGCCACCAATAAAGAAAACTATTGTGGAGTCAGTCCTAATCTAGCGGGTAGCTCCTGGGATTAGTCCTATACAAATAAATGTGCTAAAGGGTGACCCCTAAGTATGTCAGTCCTATCTAATGGGTGACATCTCATACCTACGCTGGCTACATAGTTCTGGAACTTAGGGATTGCTTCTAAGGATCTCAGTCCTTTCTAGCTGGTGAATCCCCATCCCTAGGCTCACTTGGTCCTGAATCCTACTCCCAACTGAAAGACACTGAACTGAATAACTAAGCTGAACTGATTAGCTGAACTGCTACTGATTAACTAAATTGATACTAGTGGTATTGTTTTACGAAGCTAAACTAAGTTGACTGAGTTCCCTTGTCTGAAGGAACGTACTGAATTCAGAGGACTGACTGAGAGTACTGAAATTACTGAGATTAACTATGAATACTGATGTTGCTGAGGTTATTGAGCACTGAGATTACTGAGATTACCGGGCTACTACGATTACTGAGATTACTGAGTTTTCCTGAGTCACATGACTGACTGAATTCTATAGATCATGGCTTGACTAAGAGTATCATGATAACATAACATGGCTCTAGGCATACAGCTATAGTTTTTGGGTACGAATACCCCCAGGACTCGATTGAAGGAAACTGACACAACATGATTGACTTGATTATAAGATTGGAGTCCACAATTCACATTATCATAAATAGGGGATATTATACATCATGTATTTATTCAACATCTCAAACATTGTAGGGAAAGCATGAATATATTTCGTGTACATAACTCATATCTCCATTATCATACATGCTTCATGCCACAACAATAACAACACATAAATACCATGAAAATTTATATTGAAGTGTATAGCTAATATAGACTTGTCATTTAGATATCATGGAATCATGTAAAATATGAATTTCTAGCATCCTAGGCATTTTATCAAACACCTTGCATGCATTCTTTAAGGCATAGGTGGATTTCATACTTGCATCATATCAAACCACCTAAAGTTCATGTTTTTCAACTAACAACCACATATATTCCATGAAAACATCTGTAGATATTATCTAGAAACTTAAACAACAATCATCAACATGTACATGCTTATATCACCACAAAAAGTTTATAAAATAACATTTAAAAACATGATTATTGAACTCTATGAACAGATTGGATCCAGAGATGAACAGATTGGTTCTTGATTTAGTGAAGATTGACGGAGAGATTCTTGAAATTTTATGGCATAATTTGCTTGAACTTGAATTCCCCAATTGAAACCCTAATGTGTACTTGAGAGGATTTTGATAAAAGTAATGTAAAGGGCTGCTTTGGGGCTTCAATATCATGTTTAAAGAGTAAATATAGGGTTTTGGGAAGTTACCATATGTAACGCCCCGAAAAATGGGTCCCGGAGCATCACACGGTGCTTGAGGCTACGAGTAGCCCCAAGCTAACCCTTTGAGCCATTTTTATTCAGTTTAACACAAATCAATGGGGTTTCCATAAATAACCCTCAAATATCAATAGAGTAATCATCATCCAAGATTAAGAGAATTTCATAAAGATAACAAAATATGACTTATTAGTCAACTCCCAACATCTATACTATTCTGACAAACCTCTAAGAAAATCAATAAAACCAGTGAGCCATTGAGACATGCCCCAACTGACTCATACTCAGTTATCAAATGTAAATAATTCTGTGAAACCAACATCAGACATCACGTTATCGGAACATGAGGACTCACCACAATAGAGAATGTAGAAGAGCATACCCGAAGAATTACTGTCGAACCTGGAACTGAGCACCTGAACCTACATTCCGAGAAAATGCAGCCCACATCCGAAGATGTGGGTCAGTACCATGGAAAGGAACCGAGTATATGGGGGTGTATGCAGTTGTATAAACATCATTATCATAAATATTTATAAGAAATATGCAGGATGTATGAAAGACTCACATAGCCCGAAGAAAATCATCATAATAATGAGAGGATGAAATAAGTACAATAACACTTGTGAGTCATCATATAATTTGTCAATCACTTTCAGTTCATCAAGAATATCAATTCTCATAATGTAAATATCATTTAAATCTTTCGAAAGAATAACTTTCACAATTCCACTTTCAAATCACTTCACCATTCACCATAGACACAAGGAAACACACACACACTGGGAGATCCTATAACCGACATAAACCATGTGAGCTACAAGGAGTCCAACATACAACCCACGTTGGGGAGAGTCGTCCTATCCTTGCCATCGGAGTAGGACTATCGATATCAAATCCACACAAACTAGTGATCACTATATAAATTAGCCTCAGGCTCACTCCTACGGGGACACGTAGTTCTACAGAAGTAAGGTCGCTTTATACCTCCCACTCGGTGCTAAAGATTTCTCCCAAAATTAGCTCAGATCATTTCAAAGACAATCCACAACAAAACAATTCCAATAATATATAAATATACATCGGGAGCCATCATGCTTCCCATCTATCAAAATCAACCATGTTGTGGATTTCTTTCACACTCGAGTTCAAAACAACTCCATTAAGACCAAAAGGTCAAATCATTCAAAATATCTCAAATATTCAACATCAACGTGCTTATAACACATACTTTCTCAAAAAACACAATTTCCAATGAGGATTCACTACCCAAATATCAAAATCATGATAAATATCATTCAAGATTCATGCTTTATATCTCCACACATGTAAATTCATCTTTCAAAATCATAAACATCAAGATTTCATAATAATCATCATAAGATATGGGTTCATGCTTCAAATTCATAAAAATCAAATAAAAATCATGCCTTTGTAAAGAAAATTACTTTTGGGCACAAGACCAAAAGAGAGTTCTTGTTGAAAAATCCCACATACCTTGAATGATGAACTTTAGATCGATACTCATTTTTGAGATGTTAATCATGCCTTTGAATGATGGTTCTTGGAGTTCTTGAACTAGGAACTTGGAATCTTGAATATATTTGCATAATTAATTGTGAACTTTGGAGGTTCTTGAAGTTGGATGTAGGAGCTTAGGGTTTTCTTTTTGAGGGAATTTGATGAAATATAACATATAATGCTTCTAATAGGCTTTAATATAGGGTTTGGATGAATTTTAGTTGAGAGGGAATGACCAAAACGCCCCTAAAAATCAAATAATTCTCGAATCTGTCCTTTGGGGGACTGTTTTGATAGTTTGAAGTAGATCAACCATAACGTTTTACTCCGATATCCAAATTAGATAAAACCAATTTCATTAGAAAAAGGACTCTCATATATTTCCGTTGATATATAGCATCTCACCCAGATCATTTTGTACGAGGAGTTATGATCATTGGAAGTTGACCCAAAAATTCACTTTTGATAGGCTGAAGTAGATCGACCATAACATTTTGCTCTGATAGACAAATTGGATGAAAACAATTTCATTGGAAAGAATCACCCAGATCATTATGTACAAGGAGTTATGATCATTTAAAGTTAGAGCAAAAATACGTCAGGCCTCAGTACTTTTTCCTGCACGTTTTACTGTTCACTACTATTCATAGTTCAATCGGAATGTTCATAACTCATCACTCGAGTGTCCATTTAGATGATCCACACATCGTTGGAAAGCTTATTCGATACTCTACGCAATGGTGGGTCATAATCTAAGACATTCCACACGGAAAATTTATAATTTATTCTAGAAGATATAACCAAACACGTTTACGCACAAAATTTCAATGAAAAATTTCCCAGGGTATTACACCATATTGCCCTTGAGGAGTTTAAAATGAAAACTGAAAACTACACAAAATATATCTCGATTTTGGTCCCTAGCACGACGCGGAGCTTGGTAAAATGCCAATTATTCTGACCTGGAAGCTTGGCGTGAAGCGGGGATACCGCGGAGGCTTTCTGGAAATTGACGAGTGCCATTTTGGCCTCCGGCGCGACGCACCATGTACTGAAATGGCATTCGTCTTACAGCGGAAACTTAAAATAGCCATAAATTCTTCACAGGATGTCCATTTTAGGCGAATTTGGAATCATTAGAAAGATTATTCAATTATATATCCATTGGTAGTATAATGAAAGCTATGCTCGCTTGAAGTTGATGATATCAATATCTTTCTCAAGAATTCAATCGGTAAGAAATGTTTTGATTCGCACAATAGCTAGGACATATTTGAGACCTTAATTCACATCAACCTTGATCATGAAACTACCAAGGAACTATGATGTACTATGCATGAGATTGAAACATGGAGCTAATATTGAGTTGGATTTTTCGGGGTATTACAGAAGCAACATCACCTTTCAAGAATGGTGAACAACATAAAAAGGTAATTAACATTCATTATGTGATTTGTAATTAACATGACTATTTTGGCATGCTTGAAATGATAAAATGTAAACTAAGACATATATGTAATAGGTTTATGCCTATTTTATTTTACGAAATGAAAGATAAATATTTTTACTTTTTGTCTCTAACTTAACATTTAGGTATCTTGTACAGTTTAATTAATTTAGCAATAAGAATCTAATTCACTTAAAATATTTTGAACAGAAAGTTATGTTATTCATATTTCATATTTAAAGTTTAGCTACAAGTTAAAATAAAGTTGAGATACAAGTTAAAATAAAGTTTAGATACAAGTTAAAATAAGTTTAGATACAAGTTAAAATAAAGTTGAGATACAAATCTTAAGTTAAAATAAATTTCAGATATAAGTTAAAATAAAGTTTAGGTACAAGTTAAAATAAAGTTGAGATACAGTTAAAATAAAGTTGAGATACAAGTTACTACTTATTGGTAAAGTTGAGATACATAAATGGACATTGTTGTTACTATTTTGGTTTTAAAATAACTGGACTTTTTTGATAAAATATTTGTTAATGTTTCAAATCATTTTCAAGATGATGGAATTGAGAAACTGAGCGACATTGTTATTGAAGAAATGCAACCACTTGATAGTATTATTTCAGGTGGAGAACATGATATGACATTGACAATTTACAAGCCTCCACGAACAACTCCAGAAAAGTATATGATTAGTGACACCGCAATTTTTTCTGTCTTTCCTACGCCAAAAAAGGATGTGTCAGATGATAAAAGGACACCTGCACCACGCTCAAGGAAGCCATCAAAGATTTACCGTTCTCCTTTTTGACCCATTTTGAATCAAGTTCTAAAGGAAAGGAAAAGTTGACTTCTAAAGAGCGAAAAAAATATCCATTCAAAGGTTATGACATTACTGAAGATTCACTAAATGTAGAGATGGAAATATTTGAAGAATGGATTAATGATGACCTTTACAAGCAACACATGTCTTATTCTAAATTCAAAAGTAATATACAACTTACTATTTATTTTTTTTAAATCAACTGTACTTTTATGTTACAGAAAAGATAAGGACGATAACTACAAGGTTAATTGTCCAACACTTGAATTCTGTCAACTAGATTTCATAGTTGTTTTTTCAAAATTCAAGAACTGGTTTTACTTAATGTATCAACAAAATAAGTGTTGGAATGGTGAGGTATTTTCATAATGGATATCAAAAATCTCAAATTATGACATCGTGAAAGTACATTTTCATTAGTATATGCATTCCGTATTGTATGATATATATGATGTATTAAAGTCTTTAACATGAGTTTTTTAGATGTACTGCATAAATTAGATGAATTCTTTAATTAAAAATGCATACTAAGAAACTTGTTTCTGTCAATTTTGATTATTTGTTGCATTATAGATGTTGGTTTTTTTATTTTGTTTTTATGTTTTATTAGACACATGATAACAAAAACTGTAACATCATATATTAATATGTTTCTTATTGAAATGTTTGTTTTTCAATTACCTTCATTTTTTCTTCAAACTTTTTTTAAGTAGATTTTCATTAGTAAATACATTTTGAATTGTGTGATATCTATGATGAAGTATTAAATTCTATTACATGACTTACATTGACTGCACAAGTTATAAGAATTGTTTAAGCTAAACATCATGCACAAGGAACTTATTTCTGTTAGATTTATTGATTTGCTATGAGTAAAGATATTTGGGATGTTTTAGATGAATGTAATTTGGATTAGATACATAATAACAAAAAAATGTATCATTCTATATAAATATATATATATATATATATATATGTTGTTCATTTGTTGCTCTTACAGTTATCAAAATTTTACATTTTATAACATTAGATACTTAAACAATAATTTGTATCTCATTCCTAATTATTACAGTTGATTGCTATAACATATATTCCAATTCATTATAATTTGAACAGCATCTGGATGTCATTATGTACAACTTGAGGAAGAAGTATAAGAACAAGAATTTTCCAATTACCAGATACACTACCACAGATTGTTTTTTCAAAGTGTACATCGATAAGGCATATGTGAATTACTATAATGAGGACGTTGCTAAGGATCTTGCAACTCAAGATGTATTTTTCAGGACTGATGAGGTTGTTGATATGAAGATGTCATTGATTAACATCATCAAGGGATTGAGTACGCGTGCAGGTCAACCTTGGCATATGTTTAATAAGGTCTTTGTCCCAATTAACTGTGACAGTGTATTTCACTGGGTACTAACAGTCATTTCTTTAAAGGATCGATGCATTCGTGTGTATGATTCAATGGACTCTTCACGAAAAAGAACACAAACAAGTGAGATTGAAAAATTGGTTGTAATGATTTTGACTTATCTTCAGTACAGTGACTTCTTTTAGTACAAGGTACCCACTGACTGGGCTGCACTAAAATCATATAAGGGAAAGATCAAATGGGATCCATTCCAAGTGGACTATCTGAGATAACACAAAAATATAGTGGAAGCTTGTACGTATTACATTTCCTTTTTGGTTATTTTCATTACCGTACACATTTATATTGATGTTTTTAATTAAATTATTCATTGTAATGCAGGGATTGTGGTGTATTTGTAGCTGTCTATGCCGAGTATCTGCTTGAGAGATTAGACATTCCATATTCGGGTATTGATGCTCAATACCATCGTCTGAGATACGCTACTTTTTTGTGCAAGTACAGGTCTGAAAAAGCAGAGAATGGCTACTTTAGTAATAATGATAATCCATTAAGGACAAGGAGCAAGTTCACACCAAAAGAAATAGATCGTATTTTGCATATTAAGTAGTTTTTTATCTGTTGGCTAGTTGGCTATTACAAAACGAGGAAGTTGTTAGAAACTTTAATGATGTTTTGATAATGTTAGTAATGTTTAGATAATCATATATTATGTTTATTTAATGATTAAATAGTTTTACTTTGTTACCCATTATAATGCAATGCTCAAGCATTTAAGATATATTTATGTTTCAAAATACGTTTTTCTTACACTTTATAAAGACATTGTATTAGATACATATTTTACAATGTTTTACAAACCTATGTATCTAAAATAATGAAACATATATTACTATATAATGGTAGTAACCTTCACAACCTTACATTATTTAGTATCTATAACAGTTTTTTGTTCCTACTAACACGTGTTGTCTCTAAAATGCATAACAAATCATAGAACAACTTAATAGTACTATATCTTAAAACTATTGACATATTTGATTCTACAACTAATTATTTAAACTTGTGTCTATAAAATTATCTGAGAAAAATCTTATTAAATTATATGTATCTAATACAAGGAAACATATTTTACTATATAATAATTGTAAATTACAAAATATTGTATTATTATATATCTATAACCATTTTTTTATTCAGAATACATGTTTGCCTATAACCTGCATAACACATTATAGAAAAACTTATAGTCCTACATGATACAATTATATTTTACAATTGATACAACCTGTGTAAACTTGTATCTATAAATTTATGAAAGATACGTCCTATAAAAATGTAACTCTTTTAAATCATTTACTACAGCATAACAACTAAAAGAAAATTTAATAACATTATCAGTTCAATATATCTTACTTTCTATATGATGTGTCACGATAATTTAAATCTTCAAAACATATATAAATAAATTTTTTTTTGGTTTTCCAAGGTATCCCCACCGCAAGCAGCCGTGAGACTAATCCTTCGTTCTCAGTCAGTGCATTAAGCGGTAGGGAACTGGCCGCTGAGTTTTCTCCATTCACTAGAGGCTGGGATCGAACCCCCAACCTCTTGCTTAAGGGACATAGCGCTGAACCACTATGCCAACTCTAGTGGTAATATATAAATAATTAACAAAGGAGCGAAAACAACTATTTATTTTGGAAGCTGTTTTTCTTAAAAATTTTAAAAAAACAACAATGTCATAATTTAAAATGTCGCATAAGAAAGAAAAAAATCCAACTACAAGCTAAGAAATTATTCCACATTATTCATCAGTCAACTACAATGTCATCCTCCTTTGGAAAGAAGTTACAAGTACGCCTGTTGTGACTTGCATAGCCACATCTCCCACAACAATTATTGATCGATGTCATTGTGTCACTTGATTTCTTATGTCTGTTTTTCTTTGGCCTTCCGAGTGGAGGTTTGTATTTTGGTGGTAACACAACTTCGTCCATAACTTCTTGTGGCACAATCCAGTCCTTTTTATTAGGCATTGGAAATATAGATTCTTCATACGTCTTCCTTAATGTTTCAAGATAATAAAATTCTGAGCAATAAGGCTTCATATAAACTACATGCTTGCTTTTTAGTACTGCAATCACGTGTTCACATATTATCTCTTCCAATTGGAATCTACCACAACTGCAAGTCCTCCTATCAAGACATACTATGTACTTCCTGTCGTTATCGTAAACAGAATATACATATGTTGATGACGCACTAACCTAAAAGATTAATCATAATATGTTAAACACATAGATACATATTGATCTTTTTTAGAATATTTTATATAACTTCAACAAAAAATTGATTAAATCACAGTAAAGTTTTCCAAAATAAATTTTTAAAATAAATAGTATCCTGTAATATGAATCAAACATTATATAATATGTAAAACAAAACTAAACATCTAAACTAACCTTAAGCCTTGAATATTTTGAAGTATTTAGCTGAAGAATTCCTTAGAATCTACTACTCAGTGACGTGTTTGCATAAGATGCTCTTTCTCTATTCTTGTAATTCTACTTTCCAAATAATTTTCTAACCTATTTCAAAAATTCTATTATCGGCAACTCACGTGCTAGCCTCAGTTTACCATTTATACACTCCACTATATTTGAAGTTATCATTCTACCACAGTTAACAGGTGCATATATGCGTGCCTACTTTTCAAATCCAGCATCCTCAAGATAAGACTTTACTCTCTAATCAATCTTCCCAACTTGATTCCAAGAAAAATCAAACTCATCTTTCCGGTAAGCCTTGGTCATAGCGTAGTAAATATCGCTAATTCTATCTTTACTCTTCTTGAAGTTTGTACAAACATTCTTTCACAAGTGCTAAATGCATACGAGGTGCGGCATATTCGGATATACAACACTAACAGTTAAGCTTTCATGAAGGGTGGACACAACACGCATACTATTGTGCTCTCCAAAAGCAATTCTGAAATTCTCGAAAAATCAAGTCCACAAATTATCATTTTCACGGTCAACAACACCATACGCAATCGGCAGAATGCATCCTACAATTTTGATAAGAAAATTAATTAAGCAAATACAAGTAAACTATTTCTCAAATAAAAAAATAATTACCACAAATTATGATCTGAATTACATCAAAAAATAACTATACATACAAATAAATATAAATTACCTCCTTCATCAAGAGTGCTTGCGGAAATAAATGTACCTTTATATGCTCCACTCAAATGCGCACCATCAACTACAGGCCTACAATACTCAAATCCACTCTTCAAAGGTTGCAATGCAATGTACAAATACATAAATTTATTATCCTCTAATTTATGAATTCTAATATGTGAACCTGGATATACGGAATTTAATATGTATATATATATATATATATATATATATATATATATATATATATCTAGACACTTGTCGATAACCATCCGCAGGTTTCCCCCTTAACATCTCAATCGCACGTTCTTTAGCCCTCTAAGCCTTCTGATAGTTAATGTCTACACCGAAAGTATTTTTCATATCTTCAATAATATCATTCGGGGTATTTATTCTCTAATAATTGACAAGTTTTGGTGCAGCAAAACCACTAACAAACCCAACTGTAGCTTGAAGTTGAGTAAACTCGATCTTTCAACGAGCATGTATGGACATCTTGAAAAAAATCTAACTTTAAATAGTTCAATCCCCCGACGGCATGATTCTTTAAAGATCCAAACACAATCCTTCGAACGGCGTCGTAGTACATAGCTGAATCAATGAAAAAAAAGTTCAAATTATTTTTCTTCGTACACTGACAAAAAAATAGATTTCTAGATACATTAACTGCACAAACTTGTACAACATGTATCTAAGACATTTCTATTATATAGATAAAACTAAAACACAACAAGAAACATAATTAAACAAAACTTCAAAAACCCAGATACAAGATGAGCAAAATGTATCATTATTATAACAAAATGTATCTCGGCCTTCATAACATAAAGACAAAAAAAATTATGTAAAATAATCATCAACCAAACATTGAATACAAAATTAAATTAACAACACCTGCTACATAAAAAATATAACATACCTTTTCTTGTCCAATCTTTTGATATAGAAATTGAAGGAATGCTCAATTGCAAATCGTTCCATAACCGAAATGAGAGTACACTTATCCTTGTAGATTTGCCTAACCTTAACATCACTATGTTTGGAATTAGTAATGATCTTGTTCCCCTTCCTATCCAACAAAGGCAAAGGACAAGAACAATTAGATTTATAACTAATTATTTTTGCAACTTTTTCTGTTAGACTTTCCAAACACATTACAGCACCAACTTTCCCATCAAACAACATTTCACTAGCAGACTTATCTAATGTAGTGATGATAAGAGGATATGTCCCAAATCCACGCTCGGTTTTCTTAATTTTGACATACAACTTCACACTTATTTCGTTATGAATTAGCAACGGACAAGAATTTCGTTCAACAATGTATCGAGCTTCAACTTTTTTTCCTTGTTTCGCCGATTTCCAGTTCTCCCGCAATTGTCGAAATCAATTTTTCGTAAGTTACATGTTCACTGATCACGATTCCATCACCCTTATAACCAACATACTTGATTTCATTAACCCAAACACCAGAATAACGTAAAAACACAGAAATATTCATATCAAATACACAAAAAAATTAACAAATCAAAAAAAATGTTTGTATGTTTTCTCTGAACAAGACCAATGAAGATTTTTCAATTTCAAAAAAGATTATGAAAACGTTTTTGGGTTAACGTGGTGGAATAATAAACTAATTAGCATAAATTGTGGGATTTCATTTTGTTTTTACCTTAATTAGTTAGCTTAAATGTTATGTTAATGCAAAGTTATCTGTTACATCCCTAAAAACGTGCTGATTTATTTAATTAAGACTTGTATCCATAGTATGCATCTAATGTAATTAACACGTATCATCAAAGGCAAAAGTTGAGATTTTATGAGATTTTGAAAAAAGTTGTGATTTTTAGTAATTAATAGTGAACATATCGTTATATATGTAATTTTTACATTTTTAAATAATTTTTGGAAAAACTATAAGAAGTAGCATACTTAAGACTTAAATTATGAAAAATAGCAACACTTTAATGAAATTACATTGTGTAGCAAACATAACATTATTTTAGGTGTGGTCTCCCACTTAATGCCTTTGAGAAGTTACCATGTATAAGGTTTTCTTTTTCATGCCACTTCTCTTTCTCTTTCCTTTAACTGATTTTTAATTTATCTTTTATTGTTTGAAATCACTTAGATTTCTCTTTCAATTTTTTTCCTTTCTCATAAATTACTCTTATTTAAATTAGTAGATTCCTTTTCCAAATCAAACTCAATTATAAAGATTATTATCTTCATGATATTCAAAATTTTAAAATATCACTCTCTTATGTCTCTACTTTTTTTATTATTATCTTCATGATATTTAAAATTTCAAAATATCACTCTCTTATATCTCTAACTTTTTTTTGCTAGTTTTTTAATTTTTTATTGTTTTATTTTTTTTAATTTAATTTCTTTTTATTTTTTATTTTTTTATTTTCATTTTATTTTCTCTCTTCTACTTCTCTTCTTTTTTATTTCCTTTTTCATTTTTTTCTTTTTCCATTTTCTTATTTTTTTCCTTTCTCATATTTTTTTTCGTTTTCTTCATTTTTTTGCTTTTGATTTTGCACTTCTATTTTTAGTTTCTATTTCTCTTTCTTCCTTTTTTTTTATACCTTTTTCACTTCTATTTTTCAAGATTTCTATATTTCATTTTTGTCTTGTTTTTCATTTTTTTTCTCTTCTACCTCTATGTTTTATTTTTAAAAGACAAATATCTATATTACATATACATTGTAACGACCCGAAATCACCTCCTGGGACGTCACACGGTGCTTAAGGCTACAAGTAGTCCCAAGCTAACCCTTTGAGCCTGTTACCACTTATAATAACTCATTTCAAGATGAAATAAATAAAACACTAGCATTGTCATATCAAATGATAGAAAATACAAAGAAAATACTGGATCCAAACGACCACAATACTAGAATTCTCAACATAACAATAATCTGATAACTAGTCTAACAAAGCATTTCCTACTCCATGAACTAGAGAGCCGTTGGGACAGGTCCCCAACTGACTCAAACTGAACTGAAAGTAATAGCATAACCACTCAAATACTGGACTGTCTAAAGATAGGTCCTAGAACCATGACGACTCACCACTGTAGATATGTAGACAAAGGTACTCAAAAATCACTGACGGGGCTGGGACTGAGCACCTGAACCTACATTATAAGACAATGTAGCACATAGATGTATATGTGGATCAACACTTAGGAATATACTAAGTATATGGGGTGTATGCATTTACATAAAACAATATCAATACTCTTTAATCAAATCATGCATGCAATTAGGAATGACTCGCATGGCTTGAATAACTCTAAAATGTAAAGCTCATAAATCATGTAGAATGAAGCATGTAACACAAATCTCGTGAGATATTATACTTTAGCTTTAAAATCTATACTCTCCCCTTATTCTCATTACTCACAGGCTGAAGGAAACTTTAAACAATACTTTCAACTCATACATATATCTCATAGAGAGTAAAACTTCTTTAATGCTCAAGAACTTAGAACTCTTTTGGACTCAAAACACTTAGAACTCGGAATCATATAACTTTGGTTTAAGAACTGAGGATTCAACTCTTATTAGTAGAGAAAACTACTTTCTTCTTTGGAAAATACTCAAAAGCTATTTATTTACTTTAGAAAATATCTCATCTCAAGGGAGGTTCTCTTAACCGACATAAACCATGCGAGCTACATGGAGTCCAATGTCTTGTCCTCCTAAGGAAGAAACCTCACGTTTAGGGGAGGCGTCATACTCTTACCAGGGAGTATAACCTCAACTCAGTGATCACTTATCTCGGCCTCGGGCCCACTCATCTCGACCTCAGGCCTAAAATCTCAATCCTACGGTGGCACGTAGTTCTGGGGTAAGAAACAGTAGTAACTTAACCAACTCGGTGCAAAATACTACTCACTTTAGTTTATCTCGCTCATCTCATAGGAAATTCACTTTTAAAATAATCTCATGGTTCGTAAAGAACCCATGATTTGAGTATTTTGAGATCATTGAGAAAGTTTCAAGTAGGGCTTAATGACCCATAATTCAATCTCATTTTGAGACTCGTCAAAATGCATACTAGATAGCATATAGATTCATAAATCATGTAGAAATTTGGAAGTTATAACAATTTGCCTCAAAATTTCAACATACTCATATACTTCAGTTTTTAGAACATTGAAACTATTAAATTCTCAAGGAGTAACAACATAGGGTATAAACCCAGCTTCAATTTCTCAAGAAAACATGCAAAATCATGCAATTTTACTTTCAATTCATGGGAAACATCAAAAGCTTGCAACGAATAACAATGGGTGAAAACCCCTAATTCAATTTCATGTAAAATCTCATAAAATGCAAAAACTTGTAGTTAAAATAAGTATTTGGGCACAAGGGTGAAAGGATTACCCTTGTTCAAAACCCCACATACCTTACATTATGAAATTGGATGAACAAGCTTTCTTTAAACTCTTCTTCTTACTCTTGAGAGAGGGTTCTTACAACCCTTGACTTGGGGAACTTGACTATCAACTCAATTTGTGAAAGCTATGGTAAGTTCTTGAATTTCTTGGAGAAGGGTTTTGGATTTGTTCTTGAGGGAGAAACCCTAGCTCTCTTATGTTTGGATGGTGAATGAAGCCATCTACTTCATTTGGAATATATCTGAATGATAAAAGAGTGAGAAAAGACCAAAAATACCCTTTTTAAAATGACTTAAAAATACTGATCGGGTTGTGCGATGGTGAGGTGCGACGGTCTGTTGGAGGCCTGACGGTCCATCGGTCCTGACTATCGAACCTTATCCAGAAACTCACTTTCTGTCTCGACTATGATGGTGGGGTGCAACAGTACGTCGCTAGTTCGATGGCCCGTTGGCTCTCTCCATCTCACTTGGACAGTGAGTTGATCTTCTGCCTCCTTACGATGGTGGGGTATGACGGCCTATCGCTAGTCTGACGGTCCGTCGGCCCTCTCCGTTGCACCTGGGCAATTTCATTAATTTCTAGAGAAGGCTATATCCTTCTACTCCGACATCAAATTTTGACAAAAAAGGTATCGTTGGAAAGATAACTCAATTTTACACACTATAGGAAGTCATTTTCATAAAAATTCAACAAGATTAAAACAATAATAACTTGGGAAGTCTCTTCTTAATCTTTTAAGGTCAAAATTACACTTCACTTGATATGTTCTAAGGCTCAGACTACGAGGAAACTTTGCAGGGTCTTACAATATCTCCCCCTTGGAAATATTCGTCGTCGAATATCACTAGTTAGACTAGGAACACAAAAAAAATAGAGTACACATAGCTGAAGCAATTTGCTAAATGGGCTCAAAATCTTTCTAAACTCTTGAATACTTCGGAAATTGCAAGAACTCATGTAAGAATAGATGCATAGCTGAACTTTAGATTAGAAGGGTTGAATTAAGGAAGAATAATACCTTCATATTGATCTAAACTCGCGGAAAAGAGGTGCGGGTACTTGGATCACATGTATGCTTCTGCCTCCCAAGTAGCTCCCTCAACTGACTGGTTCTGCCACAAAACTTTGACCAAGGGAACCTCTTTGTTCCTCAGTCTACGGATTTGAAAATCTAGAATCTCAACAGGAATCACACCGAAAGAAAGACTGTTCAGAATATCAGCATTCTCTGAAGGATCTACTACAACGGAATCACTAATATGTTTTTTAAGCATGGAGACATGAAAAATAGGATGAACGACTGATAACTCTCCAGGAAACTCAACCTCATAGGCTACTTTACCAACACGGCTCAAGACTCTATACGGGATAACATAACGGGGACTAAGCTTTCCCTTTTTACCAAACCTCTTCACCCCTTTCATGGGTGAAATCTTCAAGTACATTAAATCACTCACCTCAAACTCAAGATCTCTTCTCCTAATATCGGCATATGACTTTTGAAGACTCTGGGCTATCTTCAACCTTTCTCTAATCAACTTAACTTTCTCCATAGCTTCAAATATTGCATCAGGCCCAATCACGGCAGCTTCACCCACTTCAAACCAACCTATAGGTGATCTAAATCTTCTACCATACAAGGCCTCAAATGGTTCCATCTCGATGTTAGCTTCGTAACTATTGTTATAGGCAAACTCTATCAATGGAAAATGCTCATCCCAACTACCTTTGAAATTAAGAGAACACGCCCTCAATATATCTTCTAGAGTTTGAATGGTCCTCTCAGCCTGACCATCTTTCTGCAGATGAAAAGCAGAACTCAAATGAACTTGGGTACCAATACCCTGCTAAAACGCCCTCCAAAACTGAGAAGTAAATTGAGTACCCCTATCTGAAATAATAGACGAGGGAACTTTGTGCAGCCTGCTAACTCCCGGATATAATCTAGTATAATCCTCAGAGGTATGAGATGTATGTACAGACAAGAAATGTGCGGACTTAGTCAGCCTATCCACAACAACCCAAATAGAATCATGATGATGACTCGAAAGAGGTAACCTCATCACGAAGTCTATATTTACCACCTCCCACTTCCAAGTAGGTATACCAAACTCTTGCATCACACCACCAGGTCTTTGGTGCTCTACCTTAACCTGTTGGCACGTTGCACACTTTGCTACAAACTCAGATATATCCATCTTCATAGTACCCCACCAATAGATTTCCCATAAGTCACGGTACACCTTGGTGGTGCCGGGATGAATTGAATACCGCACGCTATACGCTTCAGCCATAATCCTCTTCCTCAAATTATCAACACATGAAACACACAATCTACCCTACAACCTTAACACGCCATCTCTTCCTTGGAAGAAAACCTCTACCTTTTGGTCCTTAACTGACTCCTTCAGTCTGACCAAACTAGGATCTCTGTCTTGCTTCTCCTTCACTTCCGAAACTAAAGAGAATTCGAAACTACTTTGCACCAAAGTACTTCCCTCAACTGAATCAAGCAACCTAACACCCAATCAACCAGTCAATGCACATCATGATCTAACTCTTTCTTGCCTTCCTTTACATGAGCAACACTACCTATAGAAAATTTGCTAAGGGCATCTGCCACTATTGGCCTTGCCCGGGTGATACAACACATTCATATCATAGTCTTTTAACAACTCTAACCACCTCTTCTACCTAAGATTCAACTCTCATTGGGTAAATATATACTGCAGGCTCTTATAATCAGTAAACACATCAATAAGAACACCATAAAGATAGTGTCTCCAGATTTTCAAAGCAAAGACCACAGCAGCTAATTCAAGATCATGGGTTGGGTAGTTCTTTTCATGAGGCTTCAACCATCTAGAGGCATAGGCTATAACCTTACCTCTTTGCATCAATGTACAACCAAAACTAACTCTAGAGGCATCACGATACACCACAAAACCATCTATACCATCAGGCAAAGTCAACACAGGGGCTGAAGTAAGTCGAGTCTTCAACTCCTAAAAACTCTTCTCACAAGAATCTGATCACTGGAACTTAACTTTCTTTTGGGTCAATCGGGTCATGGGAGACGTAATAGAAGAGAAACCTTCAACAAAACGGTGGTAGTAGCCAACTAAACCCAAGAAAATCCTAATTTCAGATGGAGAAATAGGTATAGGCTAATTTTTTACAGCTTCTGTCCTTTGGGGATCAACTCTAATACTTTTGGCTAAAACGATATGACCCAAAAAAGGCTACAGACCTTAGCCAAAATTCACACTTGTTGAATTTGGCGAACAACTGGTGACCTCTAAGAGTTTGTAAAACAATTCTAAGGTAATCTACATGGTCATTCCCAGTACAAAAGTACACAAGGATGTCATCTATAAACACTATGACAAACATATTAAGATATTGCTTGAACACTCGAGTCATGAGGTCCATAAAGGCCGTTGGGGCATTGGTTAGCCTGAAAGACATGACTAGAAACTCAAAGTGACCATAGCGGGTCTAGAAGGCTGTCTTTGGAATATCACATTCCCTCACTTTAAGCTGGTGATAGCCGAATCTAAGGTCTATCTTGGAGAAATAACTTGTACCTTGCAACTGATCAAACAGGTCATCAATTCTCAGAAGAGGATACTTATTTTTTACTGTAACCTTATTAAGCTAATGATAGTCAATGCACAGACGCAAAGAACTATCTTTCTTTTGCATGAATAGAACAGTTGTGCCCTAAGAAGAAAAACTGGCCTTATGAAACCTTTGTCTAAAAGATCTTTGAGTTGCTCTTTCAAATCCTTACGCTTTGTAGGTGCCATACGGTATAGAAGAATATATTTAGGTCGAGTGTCAGAAAAAAGGTCAATCTCAAATTCTATCTCTCTATCGGGAGGTACCCTTGGGAGATCTTTCGAAAAAACATCAGAAAACTCATTAACAATATTGACTGACTGAATAGTTGGAGCCTCGGAATTAGTGTTTTTTACTCTAACTAGGGGATAGATACAAACTTTGGATATTAGATTTTTGGCTTTGAGATAGGAGATAAAATGACTCTTGGGAGATACCGAACCACTCAAAAACTGGTTCATCAAGAAACTGAAATTTGACCATGTGGGTACGACAGTCTATAGATGCATAACAAGAATGAAGCCAATCTATACCCCGAATAAAGTCAAAATCCACCATGTCTAACTCTATCAAATCTGCAAATATGACTCTACGAAGAACAGTAATAGGACAATCTCTATACACGTGTTTAGCAACAACTGACTCCCCTACTGGTGTGGAAACTAGGAAAGGCTCAGAAATCTTTTCGAGATTCATTTCAAAATTCACAGCTACAAGTGGGGTCACATAAGAGAAACTTGACTCGGGGTCCAACAACACATAAACATCAAAGCAAAAGACACTGAGCATACCAGTAACAACATCGAGAGAGTCCTCCTGCTCCTGATGGGATGGCAAGGCATAGAATTTATTATGGCGCTGATCGCCAGTAGTGTTAGATGAATCACCCTAAGTAGGAGCGGGATGGGGTACAGGAGCTGGTGCATTAGTAGTTTGTGCCTGAGGTCGGGCATCTGTGTTCCCCTGTCTAGTATGCGGACAATCTCTAAGTTTGTGGCCCAGCTCTCCATAACCAAAACAACCCCTCAGATCTGTGAAACACTCACGGGGATGATCCCTACCATACTTAGCACAAAGAGGATAGCGGGGCTTGTTACTAACACTGTTCTGTGACCTAGACATAAAAGACCTATTCCCTTGCTACTGCCTGCCTCTAGGTGCGGGAGCACTAGCTGATGAAGGCGCTGGCATAGATGAACAACTCTGAAACTATGGGAAGTTCCCTCCATGGGACCTAGCCTGACCATACTCATGCTGCTCAGATTTAGCCCTCTTTTTACCCCTCACCTTATCTCTCTCCCTTATCTTATCTACCTCTATCTGCTGTGCATATGTCATCAACCTAGATAGATCTATATCACTATTCAGCATCACAATCCTACACTCTTTAAGTACCAACCCAGAAACACCTATCACGAAATTTCTCATACTAGCTCGGGTGTCAGCAATCAAATCAGGAGCATACTTGGCTAACTGGTTGAACTTCAAGCAGTACTCCTTAATAGTCATGGAGCCCTGCCTCAAGTTTATAAAATCCTTAATCTTTGTTTCCCCCATCTCAAGAAGAACGAACTTGTCCATGAATGCATCTTAGAAAACCTGCCAAGTTATAGAAGCAACACCCTCACCTCTACCCTTCTTCCATGCTACAACCCAGTCATAAGCAATGTCTTTCAACCTGTAAGACCCCAACTCAACACTTTTTTCCTCAAAATATGCATCACCTTTTTGATCTTTCTCACCTCCTCAAGGTACAACTTTGGGTCTTCACTTACCTTAGACCCATAAAACTTTAGCAGATTCATCTGTATGAAATCACGAATCCTAGCAGCAGCTAAATCACCTCCCTGCTAATTTGCAATTGTGGCTTGGTTATTGGCCTGAACTTTAGCGGTGACTGCTTAGGCTAATGACTGAAAGGCCGTCCAAAACTCAGCATGAGACACAGTCTCATTCAAAAGATCAACAGGTTGGGGTTGCTCATTATCATTTCTGCGGGCATTCGCTCTTTAAGGAGGCATTTTTTGAAATAGAAGAGCATGACTTATTATATGAGAGAAACAATTGTATGCGCAATAGAATCTGAAAGAAAGAAACAACTTTTTCCTAAAATGTCTTGTAGCCTCTTACTCATAGATGTGGCGTGCTACACACCGATGCTCAAGACTCTACTCAACGTAGCTTGTCAGACTCCCTAGGACTCCTTAAACCTTAGGATCTGATACTAAGTTTGTAACGACCCGAAATTACCTCCCGGGACGTCACACGGTGCTTAAGGCTACAAGTAGCCCCAAGCTAACCCTTTGAGCCTGTTACCACTTATAATAACTCATTTCAAGATGAAATAAATAAAACACTGGCATTGTCATATCAAACGATAGTAAATACGAAGAAAATACTGGATCCAAACGACCACAATACTAGAAATCTCAATATAAAAATAATCTGATAACTAGTCTGACAAAGCCTCTACTACTTCATGAACTAGAGAGCCGTTGGGACAGGTCCCCAACTGACTTAAACTAACTAAAAGTAATAGCATAACCACTCAAATACTGAAATGTCTGAAAATAGGTCCTCGAATCATGAGGACTCACCACTGTAGATACGTAGACAAAGGTACTCAAAAATCACTGAAGAGGCTGGGACTGAGCACCTGAACCTACATTATAAGACAATGTAGCACGTAGATGAATATGTGGATCAGCACTTGGGAATATACTGAGTATATGGGGGTGTATACATTTACATAAAACAGTATCAATACTCTTTAATCAAATCATGCATGCAATTAGGAATGACTCACATGGCTTGAATAAGTCTAAATGTAAAACTCAGAAATCATGTAGAATGAAGCATGTAACACAAATCTCGTGAGTCATTAATACTTTAGCTTTAAAATTTGTACTCTCCCCTTATTCTCATTACTCACAGGCTGAAGGAAACTTTAAACAATACTTTCAACTCATACATATATCTCATAGAGAGTAAAACTTCTTTAATGCTCAAGAACTTAGAACTCTTTTGGACTCAAAACACTTAGAACTCGGAATCATATAACTTTGGTTTAAAAACTGAGGATTAAACTTTTATTAGTAGAGAAAACTACTTTCTTCTTTAGAATATACTCAAAAACTGTTTATTTACTTTAGAAAATATCTCATCTCAAGGGAGGTTCTCTTAACCGACATAAATCATGCGAGCTACATGGAGTCCAACGTCTTGTCCTCCTAAAGAAGAAACCTCACATTGGGGAGAGGCATCATACTCTTGCCAGGGAGTATAACCTCAACTCAGTGATCACTTATCTCGGCCTCGGGCCCACTCATCTCGGCCTTAAGCCCAAAATCTCAATCCTACAATAGCACGTAGTTCTGGGGTAAGAAATCGTAGTAACTTACCCAACTCGATGCTAAATACTACTCCCTTTAGTTTATCTCGCTCATCTCATTGGAAATCTACTTTTAAAATAATCTCATGGTTCATAAAGAACCCAACTATCAAATTTGTAATCTCATGTAGTAAAGTGGATTTCAAAGCTACTATGACCATTATGTCAAAACTTTCTCAATGATCTCAAAATACTCAAATCATGGGTGCTTATAGCATGAAAGTTCATAAAAACTAAAATCTCAAGTATGGCTTAATGACCCCTAATTCAATCTCAAGTTAAGACTCGTCAAAATGCATACTATATAGCATATAGATTCATAAATCATGTAGAAATCTGGAAGTTACAACAATTTGCCTTAAAATTTCAACATACTCATATACTTCAATTTCTAGAACATTGAAACTATTAAATTCTCAAGGAGTAACAACATAAGGTATAAACCCAGCTTTAATTTCTCAAGAAAACATGCAAAATCATGCTATTTGACTTTCAATTCATGGGAAACATCAAAAGCTTACAACCAATAACAATGGGTGAAAACCCCTAATTCAATTTCATGTAAAATCTTATAAATTGCAGAAACTTGTAGTTTAAAATAAGCATTTAGGTATAAGGGTGAAAGGATTACCCTTGTTCAAAAACCCACATACCTTAGATTATGAAATTGGATGAACAAACTTGCTTTAAACTCTTTTTCTTACTCTTGAGAGAGGGTTCTTACAACCCTTGACTTGGAGAACTTGATTCTCAACTCAATTTGGGAAAGCTATAGTGAGTTCTTGAATTTCTTGGAGAAGGATTTTGGATTTGTTCTTGAGGGAGAAACCCTAGATCTCTTATGTTTGGATGATGAATGAAGTCATCTGCTTCGTTTGGAATATATCTGAATGATAAAAAAGTGGGAAAATACCAAAAAACTCTTTTTAAAACGACTTAAAAATACTGATCGGGTTGTGCGACGGTCCGTCGGAGGCCCGACGATCCATCAGTCCTAACCGTCGAACCTTATCCTACGATGGTGGGGGTGTGACGGTACATCACTAGTCCGACGGCCCGTCGACCCTGTCCATCGTACTTAACCAGTGAGTTGATATTCTGCCTCCTTGCGATAGTGGGGTGCGATGAACCGTCGCTAGTCCGACGGTCTGACGGCCCTCTCCGTCGTACCTGGGCGGTTCCACTACTTTCTGGAAAAGACTATATCTTTCTACTCCGATATCAGATTTTGACAAAAAAAGTATCGTTGGAAAGATAACTCAATTTCCCACACTATAGGAAGTCATTTTCAGGAAAATTCAACAAGATTAAAACACTAATCACTTGGGAAGTCTCTTCTCAACCTTTTAGAGCCGGAATTACGCTTCACTTGACATGCTCTAAGGCTCAGACTACGAGGAAACTTTGCGGGGTCTTACATACATATTCAAAAAATATACAAAATAAATAGACATACAGATCTGCATGTGTATTTACAGTAAAAAAAAACATACATATATAAATACATATGTATTTACAGAAATACATATCTGACTCACATGTATATATAAACATATCGGATATGTAACGTGTATATTTTTATTACCTATATGTATATGTATATGTGTATAGTTGTCCTTTTTGTTATAGAGATTTTGTGTCTTATATGTTTATATATACATATGAGTGAGATATGTATTTTTGTAAATGCATATGCAGATACATATGTATGTTTTGTACTGTACATACATATCTAGATCTATATGGCTATGTATTTTCTATATTTTTTGAATATGTATATGTGATATATATATATATTTGTCTTTTCAAAATAAAAGTTAGAGATAAAAGAGTAAAAATTGAAAAAAAAATAGAAAAAGAAAAAAAAAAGAAAAAAAGAAAAAAATTGAGTCTGAGCAGCTTGAAAAATTGATTTTGATCACTATTTAGTTCGATCAGTTCAATTTACTATTGCATTACTTTTTTAAAAAAAATTCGTTTAAAAAATATTCAAAAACAATTTAACGAAATAAATTGTTAAATTGTACAATGTAACGGACAATTAATTTTGATAGCTCTAACGAAAAATTGTTAATGACTCAAAAATAATTTAACGAAAAATCAATTTTGATCACTATATTTGAACAAAACATCAGTAATGGCTCAAAAAATTTGAACAAAATAACAGTAACAGTTCAAAAAAAAATTCAGAACGAAAAAATTTTGATCTACTTCAAACAACTGATGAAATTCATATAAGAAAACAATATTACAATTAAATACCTTCAACAAAAATAATAGTTTAATTTGAATTTTCGAAGATATTGAACAGAAGAAGTTTCAGTTGAATTTGATTTTGATTTTTTGGGGGATGAAAACAATAATGTGAAATTGAAATTTGAATTTTGATTTTAGTTGGTAACAAATAACGAAAATCATGTTAATTAAGAGGTTTTAAGGGAAAAGAAATCTCCACATTTAATTTATGGCTAATTATATCATATTTAACTCAACTGATTTGAGTTAAATATGTGCAGTAAAATAATTTGTATATGTATTTTTATAGCACAGCTTATTCAAATACAAAATATAAGTTGCTAGTTTAAGTAATTATGAAAGCGTTGCTATAAATCTCATAATTATGGTCTTAAGTTCGTTATTTATGAATTTTATGCATAATTTTTTATTTAGGCCACGGGTCAGCCCAGCCCATATTGCTCAAGCCCCACGGGTCAACGTACTTATATGGGTCGGGCTAAAAAGCCCTGTTGTTAAACGAACTGTAAAAATCATAGCCCAACCTTATTTAAGCCCTGTTCTTAAATTGCATGCGCTGATTAGGTTATGACTTATAACCCTTTATTTAGCCTATTATAATTTTTGAACGAGTTATTAACTATCTATTTATTAATTTAACTCATTTTAACCCGTTTAAATTCAACATGATTCTCTCATTTGACAATTCTATTATTTATCAATTTTCCGGCAGTTGTTTATGACAGTGGGACGACGATAATATCGTATCAAAGGATCCATCGCATCGATCATAGGCAACGCAAGAAAATTAATGGCAGCAGATTTGGAGCACCAATAACTAATATTTGATCATTTTTAATGGTTAAACCACAAAAGTGATTTCAATAATAATTGATATTTTATTATTATTATTATTATTATTATTATTATTATTATTATTATTATTATTATGTTTATTCCATGATAACGATTATGAGATCTAGTGAAGAAATATTCTCCTAAAAAAACTCTGAAGTCTGGATCATGATAGGGAACATCACTATAAGTTACGTCTGTTTGGCTTAACTAAATATTCTATATTTATTACTGTACATTTTTCTATTATATGAAACATTATTAATTATAGCAAATCATGCCATTTCACTAATTTCATACAATAATTACGTAGTTAAAGACTAGTGCCATTTTCGCTCTTTATCATGAATGAAGTTAGTCAATATCCTTATCAATCAGCCAATAAGTTATTGTCTGTGACTATATTCTCGACAATATCAGCTTACTTTCTTCATTTTTATTTATTTTTCTTATTTTAACTTGAGATAATTTTTTTTAAAAAAAGAAAGTTGAATTTTAAGATCTTAAATTAAAAATATTAATAAACACATCAAAATATTGTTAGATTTTATAATCTTAAATATATCATGTTAAAAATTTTAATTAAAAATTATAAGAAAAGGAGAAACACACACCTTTTGAAATGAATATTTAAAAAAAAAAAAAAAAAGTAGGCAAAATGAATTGAATGGATTGGAGAGAGTACCCTTTTTTTGTTTTGGAGAAAAATATGGAAAGGAATAGAGAGTCGGAGAACATTTTAATGCACATTAAAATAGCCATCAATTTTGACCTCAACCAGCACATGGATGTCCTTTAGAAGACCTGTATTTTTCAATAAAAGATTTTCAAATTTTAGCTTGTTGAATGAACTATGAAAGGTCAACCATACACCCACTACGTATACAAACCATTCCTGTAATATTTGTGGCGGAACCAAAATTTTAGGGAAGAGATTAAACTTCAGACTTAGGATTTTAACTTATTATTTGAAGCAATTTTTGGACCTCCATTTGCTAATGCATTAGAATCTTCCCTTATGTTAGAGATACTCAACAATAAGAATAATATACCCAGCATAATCTCATAAAGAGAGATCCATTGAAGAGATTCAACAGTTCATACATACATAACAAAAAAAGAATTCATTGTTGCATCTACTTAGGCAGTACAATTTTCTGATGGAGGAAATCCGATTGAACTCTTGCCTCCCTTTAGCTCCGTCCTGACCATGGCATCTGCATATCAACTCTATGAGCAACAATGAAGTAAAAATTTTTAGTAAGAAGGTTCAAAATATAAAAAAAAATAACTATATATAAACAACGTAATTTATAAAAAAAATAACTATATATAAACAACGTAATTTTTTATGTGAGACGATTGAGATGAATCTCTTGGCTCTGTGTGGCTCCGCCCTGTCTATGAGACAAATAATACAGCTTGAAACAGTTTTTCTTTTGAAATACACTAGTGTCCAAACAAGTTTATGTGTAGAATTATTTTAAGGAATATATACTTTTTCGTCTCTGCGGATTTCAGCAGTTGAATACAAATATTCAGTAAACGTTTTCGTCAGTCTTCACACTAACACATGTTGAAGAGAGCAAAAAAATAAACATTGACTTGATTTTATCAACCTAGAAAGTGCATCTTAAGTCTTGAAAATTGGATTTCAACCAAAGTTTTTTCTTAATATACTTTTCCTACTAAATTGTTCACACTCAAATTTTTATTTACTATTGGTCAAGTTGACATATAATGTTGACAAAACCCTCAAGATTATTAATGAATTGCAACCGTGTTGATGTGACATCTAGTTGGACCATTAAGCCAGCTACATTTCTTTTTAGAATTTGATGATTGGTTTTCCACTAATAATATTGTACGTACAACCTTTTTATGGTCCCACTTATACATGAGAACCACTTTCATGTAAAAGCTTAAAAATGGTGTATTCTTCTTGAAACCAAATATTAGACATGACAACAATTCATAGTACCTTTGTTTACATTCTACATGTGTTGCTTCTTTTTTCACTTCCATTAAGGATCACATCATCAGCAAGAACAGAAGCTGAAGCTCTTGTCAAATGGAAAAGTAACTTACCTTCTACTTCTTTCTTGGATTCATGGTCCATTTCCAATCTAAGAAACTTGTGCAATTGGACATCTATTGTGTGCAATGCTGGTGGAACCATTTCTGAGATCAATCTTTCTAATGCAGGCCTCTCAGGCTCACTTGATCAGCTTGATTTCACTTCATTTCCGAGTCTCACGAGTTTCAATCTCAATACCAACAACTTCAGTGGATCGATACCTTCGAGTATTGGCAATGGGTCTATGCTCACTTTCTTGGACCTGAGTAACAACATCTTGGAAGGTGTCATACCAGAAGAGATTGGGAAGTTAACACGACTTGAATATCTCAGTATGATAAACAACAATATCAATGGTGCTATTCCCTATCAAATTAGCAACCTTCAGAAGGTATGGTACTTGGATCTTGGATCAAATTACTTAGAAACTCCTGATTGGTCTAAAATGAAGAATATGCCTATGTTGGCACATTTAAGCTTTGGTTACAATGAACTGACCTTAGAATTTCCTGAATTTGTACTCCGTTGCCATAATTTGACTTACCTTGATTTGTCGACAAACCATTTTAATGGTTCAATCCCAGAAACAGTATTCACCAACTTAGACAAGCTCGAACGCCTCAATCTTTCATCTAATTCATTTCAAGGTCCATTGTCACCAAATCTTAGCAAGTTGTCCAAGATAAAAGAACTTCAGCTAGGTGTTAACCAGTTTTCCGGCTTAATTCCTGATGAAATTGGCTTGATCACTAGTCTTGAAGTTCTTGTACTTTTCAACAATTCAATTCAAGGAAACATTCCATCTTCTATAGGCAGACTTAGAAATCTTCAACACCTGGATCTTCGAAAGAACGGTTTCAATTCAACCATTCCTTCTGAACTTGGCCTTTGTACTAAACTCGCTGTCTTGGCTCTAGCAGAAAATTCCCTGCAAGGACCATTGCCTCCATCCTTCTCTTCTCTTACCAAGTTATCGGAATTGGGGTTGTCCGATAACATTCTTTCTGGTGAAATCTCATCAAATTTCATCACAAATTGGACTGAATTGGCATCTTTGCAGCTTCAAAACAATTCTTTTACTGGGAAAATTCCACCTGAAACCAGTCAGTTGACAAACCTCAACTTTCTTTACCTCTTTCATAACAATTTCACTGGTTCCATTCCCTCTCAGATTGGTAACTTACAAAACTTGTTGGAGCTAGATTTCTCTGACAACCAGCTTTCAGGCACAATACCTCCAACCATTGGAAATCTGACCAATCTAACGACGTTGCATCTTTTTCGCAACAATCTTAGTGGAACCATTCCTCCTGAGATTGGGAAATTGATATCCCTTCAGACCCTCGACATCAACACCAACCGACTAAGTGGTGAGCTGCCGGATAGCATTTCTGACCTCAGTGAGCTGAAGCTTATTTCTTTATATACTAATAATTTCTCAGGCAGCGTCCCTAAGGACTTTGGAAAGAACAGTCCTCTATTGTCAAGTGCCAGCTTTGCAAACAACACCTTCACTGGCGAACTACCTCCTGGATTATGTAACCAGAATCTTGAGGAGTTGACAATAAATGGGAACAAATTCAGTGGGAAGTTACCAGATTGCTTGAAGAACTGCACAGGACTAAAGCGAGTACGGCTTGAAGGCAACAATTTTTCTGGTAATCTTGCAGAGGCATTTGGAGTGCACCAGAATCTTGTTTTCCTTTCTCTTAGTGACAACCAACTTTCAGGTGAACTGTCACCTGACTGGGGGAAATGTGAAAAACTCACAAGTCTAAGAATGCATGGAAACAAATTTTCTGGTGTAATCCCAGCTGAGCTAGGGAATCTGAGAGAGCTGCGCATGTTAACTTTGGAAAGAAATGAATTGACTGGTGAAATTCCTTCTGAACTAGGAAGGTTAGGCCTGCTCTTCAATCTCAGCTTGAGTGAAAACAATCTCACAGGAGGCATCCCTCAGTCAGTTGGCAATTTAACTAAGCTCCAGCATCTTGATTTGTCGACAAACAAGTTAAGTGGTAACATACCAGTAGAACTTGGGAAGTGTGACAGCCTGTTGAGCTTGAATCTTGGCAACAACTTATTATCAGGTGGTATTCCCTCTGAACTTGGCAATTTGATGCAGTTGAGTATTCTTTTGGACATAAGTGGCAATTCACTAACGGGAACCATTCCACAAAACCTGGCTAAGCTCACCTCATTAATGCATCTCAACCTCTCACATAACAACTTCTCAGGTAGAATTCCTCCAGCATTATCTCGCATGATCAGTCTTCAGGAGATGGATTTTTCATACAACAAGTTTTCTGGACCAATTCCAACCGATGGAGTATTTCAAGGAGCAACCGCTAGATCTTTTCTTGGGAACTCTGGTTTGTGTGGAAATGTAGAAGGATTATCCTCATGTAATTTGGATACCCCGAATGAGAAGTCTAAAAATAAGAATCAAAAGGTCCTCATTGGGGTACTTGTACCCGTGGCCAGCCTCATACTTTTGGCAATCCTGTTTGTTGCATGTCTTGTGTCTCGAAGGAAGGCTAAGCAATATGATGAGGAGATCAAAGCTAGCCAGATGGATGAAAATTCGGAATCTCTGATTTGGGAAAGAGAAGGGAAGTTCACATTTGGTGACATAGTGAAAGCTACTGAAGATTTCAGTGAAAAGAACTGCATTGGAAGAGGAGGCTTTGGAAGTGTCTATAAAGCTGTTTTACCCTCTGGGCAGATAGTTGCAGTCAAAAGACTCAACATGTCAGACTCGAGTGACATTCCATTGACAAATCGTCGAACCTTTGAGAATGAGATTAAAACGTTGACAGAGGTAAGACACAGGAATATAATTAAGCTCTTTGGTTACTGTTCCAAGAATGGGTGCATGTACTTGGTTTATGAGTATATAGAAAGAGGTAGCCTGGGTAAAGTTCTATATGACAAGGAGATGGGACTGGAACTTGGATGGGATACAAGAGTGAAAATTGTGCAAGGAATAGCTCATGCACTTGCTTACTTGCACCATGACTGCTCTCCACCCATTGTGCACCGTGATGTATCACTGAATAACATTTTGCTTGAGTCAGAATTTGAGCCACGACTCTCTGACTTTGGCACAGCGAAGCTGTTAGCTTCAGATTCATCAAATTGGACCACAGCTGCAGGTTCTTATGGCTATATGGCACCAGGTATTTCACTCATTAGCTTATGCATCCATATTTCTGTTGATCAAGAAAAATATTTCAATACTAATATCTTGTCTTTCTTCATGTTCAGAGCTTGCACTTACCATGCGTGTTACAGAAAAGTGTGATGTTTATAGTTTTGGAGTGGTGGCGATGGAGACTATGATGGGAAGACATCCAGGGGAGCTTTTAACTTCATTATCAGCAGCAACAACATTGTCTTCAGAAATACTTTTGAAGGATGTTCTTGACCAAAGACTTGCACCTCCCTCAGGCCACTTGGCAGAGGAAGTGGTTTTTGTGATCACGATTGCATTGGCATGTACTCGTACCACTCCTGAGTCGCGACCAACCATGCGTTTTGTAGCACAAGAATTATCTGCTAAGACTTTGCCTTACCTTCCACAGCCATTGGGGACAATAGAAATGAGCAAGCTAACAAGTTTCCAGAAATAGGGTTAAGTTTCATGTACAGGATGCAAGAGATTTAGTGCTAAATGCAACTTTCTCAAGATCTAGGGTCTATATAGTATCAAAGATGAAACCTTGGATCTGCCCGAATTACTATGTTTTGGGGTGCAATTTTGCCTAGAAAGAAATAAATAATATCATCTTGTTAATCATCATACTTAGATCTCAAAATCTTATATTCTAAGCCTAATTAAATTTATATCTTAATTCTTAACTTCAACCAGGAAAAAAATATGAAAACAAAAGAAACCACATGAGGTTGGTAATGTACTAGATTTCCATGTTGATCTTATAACAATTTCCCCACAAGTGATGAGGTGTATGAAATATGAGCTTGAACAGACTCATGAATGTTGCATATTATGGTATATATATGCATGTCATTAGAGGAGTACGGGAGCTGCTTAATAATTCTTGGTATTAATTTGGACAAGTATAAATGTTACAAAGTTGCATGACGCCCTTATCCTAGTCTTACTTTATTGCTAGGCAAAACATTGACAGAAAGACACTGTGTATACTTGCAATCAAAATATCAACCTAACAAAAATTTGGCGAAGAATACATCACACAGATACCGGGCATGGCACTTAGCATTCCACTCCACATTGCTTGAGTATAGGTCCCTTCTGCTTTGGTAGGAATGGGTCTATTCTGACCCAAACCAGCGAGAAGATTGAAGCAAGGAGAATTGACCAGAGGACCACAATGGTGGGAGTCCTGTTCTGCCTGCCCATCAATCCCTTTAGGAAAGGATAGAGATGCACAATAACCCAAAAGGCGAAGAATAACTTCCCGAACAGAGGACCCCATGAACCATAACCATTGTTGATGGCATCTGAAACACCAGCTACAACACCCACCATATTCAAGATGATCAGAGTGGTTGGTGGGATGAGAAGTGTGGTCCATTTGAAGAGGTAAAGCTCCCCAAATTCAGCGTCGTCAGCTGCTTTTGATGTTACAGTGAAGTTTGTGTCTACACCAGCCAGAACTTTAAGAAGGCCTTGGAAAACCGCAAACAAATGTGCTGAAACACCACCGATGACCCAAAATTGTTCGTTACGCCACCAGGCCTCAATGCTTACTCCACTCCATCGCAGCTCAAGTACGCTTGTGACTATGATGGAGAGAAAGAGAGCCATGAACCAAATGCTTGCGAAGTTGTTAAGCTACAAAAGAAACATGGAATTCAATTTAGAAAATCAAAATCAAATCTTTATATTACTGAACCAAATGACTTCAGTTCACTCACTGTAGGGACGATAAATTTTCCAGTGAGAAGGCATACAGCTGGAAGGGTGCAGTAAGCTAGCAGCGCAATGGAAGTGAATGGGTAAACAATGGTGTTAATATATGCTAGCCTTTCCAACCATTTGAGCTTGCCACCCCAGGCATACCAAAGGGGACAATGACGACTCATGAAGATTTCAACAGAACCAAGAGCCCATCTCAGGACTTGGTGCAATCTATCTGATAGATTGATTGGAGCTGATCCCTTAAAAGCTGCTCTCTTCGGACAGCAATAAACCGATCTCCATCCTCTGCAGTGCATCTTGAATCCAGTCAAAATGTCCTCTGTGACAGAACCATAAATCCACCCAATCTGTCCAAAAAAAACACAATTTATTAGAAGTTAGCTAAGAGAATACCCATATCTCAATATATTCATGAAATATGACTCTAACCTCTTTGCCCCACTCAGTTTTCTCTTCATATCCACAGCTAATAACATGAATAGCTTCTTTTATGAGCGTAGTTGGGTTTGTCCCTTCAGGAAGCCCACCATCTTCCTTTAGTGTGGAAGCGATGAAAACTGGGGACTGCCCAAATCGTTTCTCGAAGTTCTTTTGGGACATGAGAGATGACTTCTCAAGCTCATCATATCCTTCAAGGCCTTCTTCAATTTCCTCAAGATCAAAGACAGGTCCAGATGGCTTTCTAGTGTAGTTCTTTCCGTTCATTGTTTTCTTTTTCTTGCAGTATAGTCCTCCAAGTCCAAGTAAGGCCTTGATGCTCTTCTTCTTGGACTTGGACTTGGACTTGGACTTTCTTGAACCACCACAACAGCAGCAGCACCAACTAGGCCAGCAATCACATGTCATCTTTGGACGCTTCTCAGAAACAGGTGGATCATAGCCGTATAACGCCTGCCTGTTGAAGACAGTACCCGTTCCTACATAAACTGGTCCTTGAATTCCATCCAAGCCTTTCATGTTGATCTGCCACCATGAAGAGAAAAAACAGATTAAACCAGAACATAATACTGGGAATAAATCCCTTGTTAACAAATTACCACATTCATAGATCAACTTACATCAAAAAAGACAACATTACGGTTGGCATATCGATCGTGGCGATCAATTCCATCAAATCTTTGGGGAAATTGGACATAGCAGAGCTTCTTTCCAATTTGCGGATCCATTAAAAAGCACATGGCTTCTCGAACTGCCTTGCTGTTGTTAAGGTAGTGATCACAATCCAAGTTCAACATAAACGGTGCATTGGTCAGGACTGCAGAGACTCGAACCTATTATAAAGACGGAACAGCACAAATTACATAACATGAAGAAAAGGATTTACCAGAATGTCAAGGATACAAGCCAGAAATTATTTCTACTATTACTAACCAAAGCATTCATGGCACCAGCTTTCTTGTGGTGTTGATAGCCCGGTCGTTTCTCACGGGAAACATAGACAAGGCGGGGTAGCTCCTTCCCTTCAATATCAAGCGCACCTTCACTACCAAGATAAACTTGTATCATACCAGGATGGTCTCTGGTGTTGTTACCAGGCCATGGAGTTCCATCTTGCATTACCCATCCTTCTTCTGGTTTTTTCTGAGCCTTTGCTACTAATGCATTAATTCTTACTTTGAATTCTTCATATTCTCTCTGCCACAAGAGAATGAGTTTTCAATTAGTAGAAAATATCTTATTTAAAGCCAAAGAAACTTAAGCCCCTGATAAATGATACTCCTTGTATCCCAATTTATATGACATTCTTTTATTTTAGGCACGTCCTAAAATGTTTGACATGATTCCTTCTACAACTTCTTTTTGATAGGTATTCCTTCTACAACTTTCCCAATAAACTACTTGAATTTTAAACCTTGATATGATTCTTTATCAAACAATTACCAGGAGATAAGTCCACATTTTAGGCATTGCATCTCCTACGATATAGTCGTATCAAATGAGACGAATGGAGTAATAGATACATACCTTCATGGCTCTGCGGTCCTTGACGAAAGTAGGCTGAACTTTATCTTTCAAGTAATCAATCTTTTCATTGAAGTAGAAATCAGGTGCTCTAGGCTCTACACTATATTTCTTACAAAATGGCACCCATCTCCTTGCAAATTCAGCTGTTTCTGCTAATGTATCAAACAACAGCATGGAAGCACCATCATCTGATACATAACAGCTAACCTTCTCAACAGGGTAATCAACAGCCAAGATTGACAGAACAGTGTTTGCAGTGATAATAGGAGGCTCCTTAAGAGGATCAACTGTACTCACAAACACATCCACTGGGGCTAATCGATTTGGCTCGCCTTCACGTTCAAACCTCAATGTCAATCGATCCAGGTAAGTTTCACGGTTTATGGGTGACCATTTCGGGAACTGATCAAGTATCCATGATAACGCAAACCATATTTCACATATAACAGAGATAATCCATAATGGATAGGCATCATAGGCTGGTGTTAAGATCCGGAAATGGAAAAAGAATCCAAGAATGACAAGCCTGAGGATAATGACTATCCGATATGGACTGATTAGACTTGATGGAAGTGGAATTTTTCGCCAGAGTGGCTGCCGAGCTTCTGCCAAACTGCTTGGAAATCAATTAAGTGGTTAGCACATTGAAATATTCTGCAAATTTTATATGCTTAAACTTGATCAGTTTCAATTCATACACACTCCTATCATGTTGGAACAGTGTAGTGTTTGATCCATTTGGTTAATAATATCACATGGAGTATATAACTTCAATAATTATAAAGAGTTCAAAATTATTTAATTATATCAGTAAGTCATTGAGTGATATATAACTACAAGCGACAGAGACAATATATTACAGAAAATCCAGTATTTAAAAGTTGTAAGGAGAATGACAAGGAATGAGGAAGAAAGGCCAGATATAACTTGATCATTGTGAAAAAAATCCATAGGTCAGGTTGACTGATTTGTTATAAATTTTAAGTATTTCTGTAGGGTCTTTTCTTGTTCCTTCTATATTGTTTTTCGATGATTGCTCAAATAAAACATGCTCGTATTAGTGGCGATATTTCGCTGAAAAAATTATACTGCGCAATTAGGATAAAAAGTAATTTTGTTTGGTCATATATAAGTTGTTGAAACTCCTCCCTTAACAAAGTTCTAGTGAAGTTTTTATTCGGTACTTATATACTCTCCTCCGTCCACTTTTACTTGTACATAATATTAAAAATAGATGTCCATTTTTATGCTAAATTCCATTTATCACTTAGTTACTAATTTCCCAATACATTTCTCAAAGCATTAAAAGGGAAACCCGGTGTACTAAAACTGCCACTATGTGCGGGCTCCGGGGAAGGGCCGGACCACAAGGGTCTATCTTATGCAGCCTTACTATGAAAATATTAAAGTAGATTTTTTGGAATCATATATTTCTAGTTTAGTCTCTAAAATTGTCTAGTGAAATTTTTAGAATAATCATGTTGAAGAAATATCTAGATTTTTAGGTAATTCTAGGTAGAAGAATCTAGAAAGGAATAGTGTAGTCTATTTGATATTTATCTTTAGGAAAGATCTAGAGGATGCTAGATATTTGTATAAGAACACTCTATATTTGTAATATCTAGAATCATCCCTATATAAGTATAAATAAGGAATGACATTAGACATTTTGCAACCATCCAGAAAAATAGAAAACAAAGCAAAAAAGTTTCAGCTTTTCCCTTCCCTGCAGTTTCTTTTGTAGCAATTTACAGCTGCAATTTTCTTATATTTTCTCCTTATAGCTTTACTCTCTTCCTGTTCCCGTTGTTTTTTTACATGGTATCAGAGCTCATTTCTTACGGGATCTGAATCTGTTTTTTGCTGATTGGCTCATCTTATTTTTATCTCCTTTTCTTGGATCTATTTGCTGAAAAAACATGGCACCAGAAAATCAACCAACAACGGGTCTTCCAATTTTCTCGGGGGAGAATTACCATATTTGGATCATTAAAATGAAGGCTTATTTGAAGGCTCTCAACTTGTGGGATATCGTTGAGAGAGGAGAACCTGCTGTCCAGCCATTGAGAAACAATCCAACTCTCAATGATATCAAAAAGTATGATAAGTTGGTGACTAGATCTCTAAGAGTTTTCACTTGCATACATTTAAGCCTTACGGAAGTGATGTTTACAAGCAGTATGGCTTGTGAGACAAGGAAAGAAGCCAGGGATAAGCTAAAGGGGGAGTTTAGAGGCAGCAATAAAGTTAAGTCTGTTAAGGTCTTAACTTTGAAGAGGGAGTTTGAGCTCTTGAAGATGAAGGATTCAGATAATGTGAAAGAACACTCTTCCAAGCCGATGGATATTGTGAACCAAATAAGGATACTTGGTGAAAACTTTTCAGATCAGAAGGTTGTAGAGAAGATCATGGTCAGCCTTCCGGATAAGTTTGAATAAAAAATCTCAGTTATTGAAGGGTCTTGTGACTTGACTACTCTTTCAATAGCTGAGCTGATCTCTAAATTGCAAATCCAAGAGCAATGGGTAACCATGAGAAGCCAAGGGACAGTCGAAGATACCTTTTAAGTAAGGCATAAATTCAAGCAACAAAAAGAAGGCAAAAAAGTCTCTTTAGACCACTCTGGAGAGATGAAATATGGTGGATACCAAGGTGAATCGCCGAGGAGAGAAAAATTTCCACCTTGTGGTATTTGTAAGAAGACAAACCACTTGGAGAAGAATTATTGGCAGAAGTCCAAGAGGTCTCCTATTCAATGCTGATACTGCAAGAAGTATGGGCACATTGAGAAGTATTGCAGGCAAAAGCAAACTCAAAGTGGTCAGTCTTCCCAACGAGTAAATTTTACGAAAGATCACCAAGTTGAAAAAACAGAAGAGGAGGTATTCATGGCTTCTCACACATCACATGTTGATCGATATAATTAGGACGTCGATAGTGCATGCACAAGGTACATGGCGATTGATGAAAATCTATTTGTTAGCCTGGACAAGTCTGATAGGACCAAAGTGAAGCTTGGAAATGGTGCACTGGTGAAAGCTCAAGGAAGAGGATCAGTGAAATTCCCTACGGACGAAGGTATGAAAATCATAAATGATGTTCTTTATGTGCCAAGCTTGACTCAAAACTTGTTGAGTGTTGCTCAATTGCTTCACAATAATTATTCACTTACTTTTAAGGATAAAAAATGTGTCATTTATGATCCTAAAGTTTGTGAAGTAACTAAAATTAGCATGATTGGTAATTCCTTTCCAATTTCATGCTATTCTACTGAAAGTTGCTCTTTCAATGTTGAAATGAGTGATACTTGGCTTTGGCACAAAAGATTCGGTCATTACAACCTTAGTTCATTGGTGTATATGCAATCCAAGGGTATGGTTCTTGATGTACCCAAAATTAACAGGTGCTGAGATGTTTGTGAGTCATGTCAATTTGGTAAATTGCATAGACGATCCTTTCCTAAAGGAAATCTTTGGAGGGCGAAGGAAAAGCTAAAGTTGGTTCATATAGATATATGTGGACTAATGAGGACGGCTTCTTTGAGTAGGAATAAATATTTTGTTCTCTTTATAGATGATCTAACTCGAATGACATGGGTCTATTTTTTAAGTAGCAAAGTTCAGGTGTTTTCTGTTTTCAAAGAATTCAAGGCTATGGTAAAAGGGAGAGTGGATGTCGGTTATAGTATATCAGGTCTGATAATGGAACTGAATATACTTCGCATCAGTTCAACAAGTATTGTAAATATGTAGGCATTCAACAACAATTCACTGTTAGCTACACTCCAGAACAGAACGGGGTTTCTGAGAGAAAGAACAGAACAGTGATGGAGATGGCGAGATGCGTGTTGGCAGAAAAGAAGATGCCTAAATATTTTTGGGCTGAGGTAGTCAATACTGCCGTCTATTTGCTAACAGATTACCAACTAGAGCACTTCAAGACATGATACCATTTGAGACATGGAAAGGTATAAAGCCGTCTGCGAGACACTTAAAAGTCTTTGGTTTAGTCTGCTATGCACACGTTCCTGATGCTAAAAGAGGCAAATTGGATAACAAGGCAGAACTCTGTATTTTGTTGGACTATAGCACAACTGCAAAAAGGTACAAAATTTATAATGTTCGTACGAAGAAGGTGCTTATCAATAGAGATCTTGCGGTGGGTGAGTCTAGCCACTATGATTAGGATTGAGATATTGTTGTAAAGAACCAAGATGGGAGTAGTTGCAGCTCAAAATCCACAGACGAGTGATATTTCTTCCAGTCCTATTATTGGAAAAGAGCACAATTTAGATGTTGAATAAACTTCATACTCTCCAGCTTTAGAGACCAAGTCACTAGCTAAAGTTTATGAGCAATGCAATTTTGCTCTTGTGGAACCATCTTCTTTTGAAGAAAAAGCAAGTCATAAGCTTGGATTTCCGCAATGGAGGAGGAACTTGCCATGATTAATAAAAATAATATTTGGGAGTTGGTTGATAGGCCCGAACAAAAGATCGTCATCAAATCAAATAAGGAGATTGATACCAAAAATATATCCTTGTGTTATAGAGTTGCTTCAAAAAGAGTAAGTTCTAAAATCTTCAATCGTAGAGCATCAAGCTTTTCCATCATATTTGGCTCACCATATAATAAAGTTGTGGAGGAGTTCAAAGAAAGGGCGAGCTCGAGAACTCAACATGATAAAACTCAACAAGGGTCAATCATTAAGAAGAAAGCTTCAGCATTTGAAGAAGAAAGAGGAGTCATGCAAAAACTATCAAGATTTTCACTAAGACGCAGTTCAAAGCTTCACTTGAGTTCTTCCGCAACAAGTTTAGGGTAGCTTCCAAAAAATTACTTTAAGGGGGAGTGTGAAAATATTAAAGTAGATTTTTTGGAATCATAGATTTCTAGTTAAGTGTCTAGAATAGTTTAATGAAATTTCTAGAATAATCATGTTGAAGAAATATCTAGATATTTAGGTAATTCTAGTTAGAAGAATCTAGAAAGTAATAGTGTAGTCTATTTGATATTTATATTTAGGAAAGATTCAGCGGATGCTAGATATTTGAGGGAGATATTTGTATACACTCTAGATTTGTAGTATCTAGAATCATCCGTACACAAGTATAAATAAAGGATGACATTAGACATTTTGCAACCATCTAGAAAAATAGAAAACAAAGCAAAAAAGTTTCAACTTTTTCCTTCCCTGCAGTTTCTCTCCTTGTAGCTTTACTCTTCCCGTTCCCTTTGTTTTTTGACACTTACCCTCCATTTCTGCAAAAGCTATTTCCACGGCTTAAACCCGTTACCTCCTGATCACACGGCAGCAACTCTACCATTTACGTCAAGGCTCCCCTTTCATTTCTCAAAGCATTGAATTTGTTATATTTAAAGGATGATATGGTAAAATTGTCATTCTATTTATTGCTTGTTAAGGGGTGTACTAAGTCAAGAATGAACAAGTAAATTGCAAGTTTAGTGGGAATGATATATAGAGTGGAAAGAATGACATACAGATAATCATCATCATCATCGGGTTGATCATTTCCAGAACCATCACCAAATTTACTAACAAGACCTCTCTTTTCTTGACGGTTCTTCCATTTCTCAACTCTTTCCTTCCATTCTGCATCACCATAACTTTCTTTCTGATCATCCTCCAAATCCTTGCCTCCTCCCACTACTGTCATTTTCCATTTGAAATAAAAGAAAGTCACATTGAATGACACATAAACAATAAAGTGTAACAATTATTTATGTTGGAATTTAAAGAGTATAGATGGATATAGATGTACCACTTCCAGCAACTGATTGATTATAAGCAGCACCATTGGTGTTCAGATGCTGTTGATTATACTCTCCATTCTCCTGCCAACATACACCAACTTGGTTTCAGTTCATATATTAGTCCAAATTTACATAATTGCTCATTTCCAATTCTGATTTCACAGGGCTAATTAGGGGGTAACTAATAAAACTATTTTTTGTGTGTCTTTGTTCCAAAGGAGTGTTCTTTTTATATTAGTATGTGTTTCAATTTAAGAGTAAAGCATTAGTACCCCCGAACTATGCCCAAATTTGCTACGACATACTTCAACTTTACAGGATCCTATTATCTCTTTGATTCAATTTTAGTGTATTATTATCTATCTTTTTAGCTGATATGACACTTTTGATGTCGATCTTATTTTTATGTAATAAAGGTGTCACGTCAGCACAAAAGGGTGACAAAAATATGCTAAAATTATGTTTAGGAGTAATAGGATCTATGTAAAGTTTGTGTGCATCGTAACAACTTTAGTCATAGTACGAGAGGGTAATGGATGCTTATCTCTCAATTTAATATTCAACTTGATGAGTCTAAGACCACAAAATATCAAAGATTATATACATCTTTAACTTAAGACTAGTTGAAGATTCAAAGATCCCATTTTATTTCTTAAAGCTATCTAATCAAAATAAGACACTTAATTGGAAGGAGGGAGTTTATTTAGGCAAGATTTTTCAAGGTTTAGTTTGAGCTACGGATCAGCTTAATGTTTTTATGGACTCAAATGATTGAGCTAATAAATGGACTAGTCAATAACCCATCCAAATTTAAACGAATTGGACTAATTACGTTTCCAAGAGCTAATTCATCACAATTCTAGCTCGTCATTTCGGGTTTAACCCATTGGATTAAGTTAACAAACAAGTAATAACTCCATTTCATTGACATCGCGTTACAAAAAGATAAATTGATTTTGCCAAAATCCAATGAAGATCATTATGACACTGGCAGATAAATTGATTTTGCCATATCCAATGAAGATCATTATGACACTGGCAATATCTTTTTTAATTTTTCTACCTAGAATTTGATATACATGATAGTTCAAGACAAGTCAATTACCTTTGGTGCTATATCGACAGCACCCATGACCCATATCGTAGCTACCTCTAGAAGGTTGGTGATATATAGTAGTTGATTAAAAATAGAAATGAACTAACCGCGTGGTGGTCGCGAGATCCATGATGATTCTTGATCTGAAATTCTTGTTCAAAATCATCATGAAAATCATCTTCATCATCACCTGCAACTCTTGGACAGCCTACCCATATATAATGCACTATTTAGTACAACTTGTACGCTAAAGAAATTCATCAATGTATACATCATCTTTTCTAACAGATTTTGATAGCCATGCATGCATGCACATTATCTAGAGAAACAGAAGGTCTACTCCAAAGGAGAGAAATGGAAGGAAAAAAAGTTCAAGAACTTTTACAACATATATTGCAATTTAACTTGCTATGATATCGATCTATTGCCTATTTCCATATGGATTTAACTATTTAAGCTGTATACGTGATAATTTAACATGCTAAAGTAGATCAATTATCATCTGTAATAACCAAGTTGCTAATGCTTATCACAAAAAAGTACTTGAAATTACTTCAAAAGTTGATTAAATTGTGTATAGCATAAAACTCTGAAGTTTGTTAAGAATACTATATCAGTTACTACTAATTGTTATAGTATGTCTACTTAACATGATTTGGAAAGATCCTTTACACGAACACTACTCGGTGAGAAAGTCCAAAAATATTAAAGCACCCGTGTCGGATACTCCAAATATACACTTATTTTTAGAGGATCCAACCACACCCATCATAGTTGTGAAGAGTCTAAGCAACATAGCTGAGTGAAAATAAAATGAAAGAATGAAAGTGAGAGGACCTTTATGACGCTTATAGCGAGTATGACACTGAGGACAAGACTGATTGCCTTCACTCCTCTCATACTCATAACATGGCCTGCAAACTGGGAATCCGCATTCTCCACAAGCAACAAACACTTCCCCGTTTTCCTTTAGTTCAATCTCGTCTCGACAAATCTTGCATATCTTCTTCAACGACATGACAAACTCTCTTGACGTTTCTGTTGGAGCCCGCTGTTATATGTACAAAAATAATGATAATTATTATTATAATAATAATAATAAAGCATGTTAGCAAACAAGAAAGCCAAAAGGAAACAAATTATATGATCTCTGTTTGACTGAACAAAAAATTTAATAGAAAGTGAAAGACTACAGAACGTGTAGTTTTAAACATGTCAGTGATACTTTTGTGACTAATAAAAGCATGTCATTTCTAGCAAAATGAGAAGTTTGAGATTAAAGAATACTAGCTATCCAGTACAGAAAACCTATGTTGCTAGGCCTCTTACAAAAATGTCATCAGGTGTATGTCGGATCCTTCAAAAGTAGTGCATTTTTTGAAGGATCCGACACGGCTAGAACCACATTTTTTGATAATCCGAGCAACGTTGTATAAAACTGAAGCAGACTAAAAAGTAAAAATGTGTCATATCAAATGAAACGACGACATACATCATCTCCTGTATGGAAAACATGAAGTTCACTGCGAGAATGCGAACCGGCAGCCATGGTGTTAGATGGATATGCCACTAAGGCAAAATGAGGTACGAAAGGGAATGAGTAGAAGAGGATATATTTAGAAGATGAGAATATGTTACTTTCTGGTGAGATTTGAGATTTTTCACCTAACTAATAGTTGAAGTGTCATTGGTTTGATTAGAAGAGACGTTACTTGGATAGTTAGGAGGAGGACATTGCTTCGTCCACAGCCCATTTCATTCTCTTGACAGACACAAACTACTTTTTCTCCTTTTCTTTTACAAAAAGAATTCCTTAAATTGTTCTCTAATATTTTTAATACTAAGATGTTAGTGTTCATCATGTATGGTTAGGTTGTATATATATATACCTTTGACACAAAGGTATCCAAACTCCGAATCCTACTGATTATAAATTATTCATTCGAATTTAAATCATATACTTTGACCGTGCAAAAAGTTTCTATATTATCCTTATAGTACTTCTGTTGGATGCAAAGTTTTATTTACCATGTTTTATCCAAGTTTTCTGAATAATGTCTTAGCATTTCAAACATATAGGGTGTTTGGTTGGGAAACAAGTTATCCCCTGATTAATTATCCCAGAATTAGTTATCCAGAATAGTTATCCCACCCGCAATGTGGGATAATAATAACACTACAATTCCAAAATAAGTTGTGTTGTGATTTTATCCCAACCAAACATGGGATAAACTCATCATAAAATTAATCCTAGAATAAGTTATATCTTATCCCTCATGCCAAACGAGACCTTAGTTTATAATGACTACTTGTAATAAACCAAAACTAGTCTTCTACATGATGAAGGAAGATAACAGGGAAGACTAATAATCACTACTCTAGAATTCCTAAGCCTTCTTGAACATGATTAAGAAAAGAAGAAACAGCATCTTTAGCAAAGATTATATTTACATAATGTGACTCATTAGAATCCAAGCAACAAGAACTATTTTCCTTCCTGATACATAAGACTATAACTGAACAATTCATGTTCAGACAACCTACAATTTCACATTTGACATGTCGTGAAAGAGAGATACAGTTTACATTTCACATTTGACAACCTACAATTTCCAGAATACAACATACAGGTTCAATATTTCTTTATGATCTATTTCAAAAGAGAGGACATGTCGTGGCCCCTCTAGATATTGTCTATGAAAAGAATACCATGGTATTTTTAGCTCTCACGAGCCAACTCTGTTCTAATCAAGGATTTGATGTTCCAAGCATCAAAATATAACTATTCTACCAATAGTTTTTTGAACCTACAAATCCTTATTCATCCAATTTAGAGCGCTTTAAAGGTGGTGAATCAGATGGGCTGGTTATATTTGTCTCAGGATCTTCAAGAACTTCCCTTTCCCGCAGTTTCTGTTTCTCATCAACCTCTTTAGCAGTAACAAATTTTGACACTCCAGGATCGTTTGTGCCAGGGGAATTTTGAACTGCATCTGACAACTGTGCAAAGGCATCATCTGCCGTGGATGATGAGCCTTTAGCCAAGTCCACACCAGGCATTGACTTGCACTGCTTCTCAAACATCATCTGGAGGTATCGCCCCTGTTCTTCTATACGCAGCTGCAAATTTCTTTGAATCTGCAAATGTACATGACAATATAAGTGCACATAACATCGCAAGTGCTGCAAGTTAGTTACCACCAGACAATCAAATAAGAGATTGGACAAGCTGGCTGTTCATTTTATCGATGGCATAAGAAAGCTATTCTGTCACCCATGATAGAGAAGATTTTAGCGCCAACACTGAACTATGATCAACTCAAAACTGACTAATCAAAAGGATTAACTATTTATATCTCATTAGATCTTCAACAAGAAGGAAGAGAAACCTACAGATATTGCTTACGTTATAAATTAAACAGAAAAAGTACAAAGAAAAAAATCTAACGTGCACTTCAGTTATCTTCAGAATTATCTTATTACCATTGGAATGGAAGACCCGGAAAGGCCATAAGAAGCCAGAAGTTATACATAAGAAAATAAAACAAGACAAGCAGATATTCTCATATAACAGACAGGTCTTTGTTGAAGTTGTAAGCAATGACCACCAATCGAAGTGTTTGTACTTTTTATTTCAACAGAAAGATTCCATACCTCGAGCTGTTCATGGAGACGCTTCTGAACTTCCATCTGCAACCGCAATGCCTCAGTGATCTCAATTCCCCTGTATCACAGCCCAACACACCACATTTGAATGAAGCAAGTGTGCAACTAAAAAAGACAAATAAGATATAACAGGAAACTCAAAATTACATAAATAGAACCCCAGAAGCTACTACCTAGTCATTGATTCGAAGCACCATTAGTGCCATGTTAGATAATACATGCATAAAATTCACCACCTATCCGGCCATCATCCCACCTCCACCCACCCACTCACCCAGCGCGTCTTTCTCCTATTGGGTTACAAATAGATCCGTCAACTAAACATCTTCCACTACTAAGTACATTTCATGTTTCCTAATAACAGAAGTAAAATAAGTTAAGAGAGATGGTGTAGAAATCCAAGAAAAAAATTTGAGCCCACCATTTTTTGTTTAGGTTCACTTTTATTATATGTTTTTGGTGTCCATTATAAAGTAACTTGTAATAATTAAATGATACACCCAATACATGTAGAAGTAGGAATTCCTCTCATTAGTTTATGTGCAAGAGAATTTTGAATCTTCAGAGATTAGTCAGCTTTAAAACAACAACAACAACAACAACAACAGACCCAGTATATTCCAACAAAGTGAGGTCTGGGGAGGATAAAATGTACGCAGTCCATACCACTACCTCCGAGGAAGTAGAGAGACTGTTTTCGATAGACCCTCGGCTCAAGATAGAGAATAGTATACCAAGGTCGTAATGAGACATGAAACAGGTTGTATAGCATAACAGAAATAAGAGAGAGAAAAATATGAACAATAAGTCTCAGAGAAATGGGAAATAAGAGAAATACAAACAATACGGAATATGAAATAAGAACATAGATACCCATGTGGTAGTAACATGCCCTCACAGGCCTAAAACACCCACCACATCCAAACTCCCCTATCACCTAGCGATTACCTACACACTCACCCTAGCCGTCTACCTTAATCTGCGACCTCCACACCTTCCTGTCTAGGGTCATGTCCTCAGTAATCTGAAGCAGTTCCATGTCATGCCTAATCACCTCCCTCCAGTATTTCTTAGGCCTACCTCTACTCCTCTTGAAGCCATCCAAAGCTAGCCTCTCACACCTCCGAACAGGGGCATCGTGCCCCTCCTCATCACATGCCCAAACCATCTCAACCTTCCTTCTCGCATTTTGTCCTCCACCGAAGCCACTCCCACCTTCTCCCGGATAATCTCATTCCTAACTTTATTCTCTCTAGTTAGTCCATACATCCAACGCAACATTCTCATATCCGCCACCTTCAACCGTTGAATATGGGAGTTCTTGACTGGCCAACACTCCACTCCATACAGCATGGCCGGACGGACTGTCACTCTGTAGAATTTGCCTTTAAGCTTAAGTGGCACCTTCTTATCACACAACACTCCCGAGGCGAGCCTCCACTTCATCCAACCTGCGTCAATACGTTTAGTGACATCCTCATCAATCTCATCATTCCCCTGAATCACAGACCCCAGATACTTAAAACTATCCTTCTTACAAACATCCTGAGAATCCAACAACAACACCACACCGTCCTCCTGACTTGAGAAATTTACCCTCCAGAAAAATTGTCAAGTTTGGCTTTCCAATAGTCATTTTAACTAATGTATTTCTGTTGTAATTATTTGAATATTTTGAAATGCAGAGTTTTCAAACTTGTACAATTTTAGCATGTACATGATACTAATAGGTTGCCTGCAAAATGCAAATCACATTCCTATATGCAAGCCAAACCAGAATGTTAATTAAACAGAACCTAAGCATCATGTGATGCCTAGTGATAAGGGGACAGACCACATGCTAAGGTTATATAAATGCATTCCGGGACGCTGCTTTGTGGTATCCACATCAGGTAGGTCGCCATTGAGGACGATATAGAAACTATGTCGTGATTGCAAATGATGGTAGATCAAGCTGGTAATAGTCAGTTAATTCTATTGCAAATTAGAGGATAAACAAGCAATCCAAATTAACCAGGCAAAGGATATTTTCAAAAACATGACAAAATCAAGTGTGTGCATTATGTTGATGTGAACGTTTTGTTGGCCCAGGAATTGTTTAATAAAAAGCACAATGTCACAGGAAAAAAAGGGGATGACTCCCATCCCTCTGAAAATATCGAAACCTATGACGCCTATGGCGTAAGACCTAACAGGTTAAGCCACATCCACAATCTGAAAACATTATCAAGACAGATAACGATCAAACAGAACATTAAATCCGAAAATCCTTATCTAAACCAATGCCCACACCACAAACCAGAAACTGAAACTTCTGTCACCAAAACCAGACCATACCCAAGACCAATAAAACAGATACCTCCCGGATCAAGCCCAAGAGAAAACAATTCTGCATGTCAAAGAATTGGCTCATCACAAGGAACATACATCACGAGTTCATCAAAAAAGACAGAGACATCACTGAGCAGCCATGGCCCATGTTTCCAGCTTTTGTTCTTCAGAGGTTGTGGATAACATATCCAATGATGAATTTTCAGAAGGGAAAATCTAGAAGAGCTAGAAGAAAGAAGGTGACAATGAAGAGGAGATTCTGGACCAGTGGTGGGCCAACCCCTGATTACTGGAAACTCAGGTTGTCCCTTGCACAAAATTCGAGAATCTGTTATTTTAGGTGAGGAAAAGAAAACTATTAAATTTCCAATACTAGCTAGCGGATAGAGAGAATCCCCCCTGTGGAGGAGAATTTTATACTGAAAAAAACTAAGCAGCTAAGATGCCAGTTCAAAGGTCTTTTGAGCAGGATAGAAGTTTGGCGAGAGAAAGAAACAAGTCACTCTTCCTATATACTGTACCAAGCAGAGATATTCTTTTGTTCCAGTTGGGGGTGGGGAGGAGGGTGCAATTGGGTAACAGTCAGGGTATAAAGTGAAATGAAGGAGATAAGGGGAAGGCTTACGTTATAACTTCATAAAGGATATAACACGGAAGTTTCTCTTATGCATGGAATAATAAAGTGACTTGCAATAGTTATACCAATATTTTCAGAGGATATATAACATCTGATCAATAGAGCGGCGGACATGGAACAGCAACTTACGTTTTTAAGTCCAGAGATGACAAATCATCTAGTGAAGATTGTTTCTTCTCTGAAGACCCTGCTATGAGACGAAAGAAAAGAAAGTCAGTAACCAAAATCATCAGAAGACAAGAATGGATCGAAGTTAGTTAATCACAACCTGAAAATGACAAATGACAAGAAATACACAGGATATTTAGCAATGAAATAATTATGCTGATTAACCATTTAAGTTGAAGAGCATCTGACTCAGGTCAGAAAAAGACCCGCTCGGATTTTGTTACAAAACACCATAAAGTTTATAATACTCTCTATTTCCTGTTAGGGATGTTCAACATACTGACGCCCTTCCAGGTAAGATTTTTCATCCCCAAAACTAGCCTTCGCCAAAACATGTCCATCATGGAACAGATTTTCAATTAAAGTGGGTAAAATAGAGGGGAGGGGGGGAGGGGGGTCTATTTTAGTTCTTACATTGAGTGAAAAAGCAACAGATTCAGGAAAGAAGAGATGCAGGAGTAGTCTCTGGTACGAGAATTTATTTTAACTGAAAAGTTAATGCTTCTTTTACTAACAAGTAATGGCATTGATTTTAATGTTGGGAGTTTTTGGAATCCCTGCAGTTATAAGAGACTCGCACCCAGCAAACTGTGTTTTTACTGGGCACTACCATCTTGGGGTTATATTAATAAATTTATGTCTTATAGCAAGACAAAAACAGGAGTTAAGAAGAAAAAATACTGCACCCAGTGTAAGAGCAAACACAATTCAGCTAAGGAGAGAAGAGGGTTTTTTTTTTTGGGGGGGGGGGGAGGGGGGGAGGGGGTGCACATGCAAAAGAATTACATTGTGGGGGTGAACTAGGCTATGAGAAGTGATGTTACAAAACAAAGTACCTGATGTTGGAAATTGTGCGCAAAGTTTACTGGTTTCCTTAAATAGTCCCAAACTTTTAATTTTTCCTACAGTATAACTTTCCCAAAATATTATCTCATTCAACTCTTGACCAAGTCTCAACCCAAACATTGAAAAAAAAAAAAAAAAACACCTCACACGAAGTTCTCAAACAGAACACAAGTCCACGTTCCTGATATAGTACCAACTAAAGACCTGATTTGAGACTCATTGCTTCAAAAGCTAGTTGATAACTCACAGGTCCAAATCTTTCAGATCCAACATAGAATTTCTTCGTGGGCATCTTATTGCTACAACAAGAGAAAGCTCATTGATTATGCACTAGAAAGCTAGCATATGAAGAGCTGCCTAAGAATAATCTCATCAACTGCTACCATGCATAAATATAGATTGAAGAATTTCACATGAGATTTAAATACAAAAACAATAAGTTGACATATGAATAAAAATTAAAACATGCAAACACACAAACATACGCATGCACTCGCTAGTGAAGAACCTTTCAGATATCAAGAACTTAACAAAAATTAGACATCTACTGGCTCAAATGATTTTCACAGCTTGACAACAACAAAAAAGTCAAGAACAAGAACCAAACACTTCTTTAAAATTGCTTGAGAAAAGAGAAAAGTAAAATGAATGAAAAAGGAGACACATTGGCAAGCACAAAAGAATGAGAAATTTCTACATACCCTTTGATGCTTCTGGTTTATATCTAGCTGTTCGATATTTCTGCATTTCCAGAAAAATGGTTCACACCCATCAATTAAGAAATACAACAGGTCCATCTCTAAGAGGGACCAACTTGAGGGACATGAGATAGAACAAACCTGCAAATGGCTTTTTACATGATAGATGGTCAAACCTTCAACTTTCATCAATTTTAGCACTCCTTTGGGAGTAGCTCCTGCAGCTCAGGTACAATCAGAGAGTCAGACAACAGTCTATTACCAAAAGTCGGTTTATGATGCACAACAAGGAGATCTGTATTAAAAATGATGTAAGGAGAGAAATCACTTTCACTTCCACCAAGCTTGTTGACTGCTTCGACAAAGGCTTCATGAAGTTCTGGTGTCCAACGCATGCGTTGCTTTGTTGCAGCACTACTTGCAGGGGAGGATGCAGGAGCAATAGCTAAATTTTCTACAGGCACAGCCGGGATTTGCTCTGATTCTTGGACTTGCTGCATTTGGAAATTTAAAGGTTGTTTTTCCTCCTGATACTGCATGTTTGAACAAACAACAGGCAAGATAAGAATGGATCCCTCCTTTTGTTCTTTTAGCACGTATAAAAAGAGTAAGAACAGGAAAAGCAAATGAATGGGGAATATAAATTGAGCAGTCAATGCAGAATAAACTAACCTTCAGCTCCAAGTCGGCAATGCTTGTATCAGCCATGATGTCGTTCCAATTAGAAGTTAGAGCATCTTCATCATTAATTACAAGGTCTGCCCATTCCTGCCAATCACTTTGTTTATCGCTACAAGCTACCTGACTATTCTGGACAGGGGTATCCACTGAATAATCAAGGAAATTAGGTAATGGATCTATACACCAGGGTTCATGGTTTTCATTCAAATATTGGCTTGATGCTGTGGATTGAAGAACTCCCGAATGAGGAAATGTGATCGATGTCTCACTATATGTTGACTGAGAAATGAAAGATGTGGGTCCTGAATGTTTTTCCTGGGTTGAAACAGATGAGAAATGGAGATCTGCAGAAAATCCTGATGATGATGAGAACATATGACCAACAGCCCCACTGTTGGAAGGCAACGAAGAGGCAACAGTTCCAGGATGTTGCTTGAGTTCCTTCTCCATTGAAGCCTGCTGCAAGTCTGGAAACTTAGGGTACTTCTCTCCTAGGGCTGTTGGAAACATACACAGGGAAGAAGAAAGCGTCCCTGATGCACCACAATTACTAAGTTGACTTGCAACCACATTTTGAACAGACACAGCAGGACGTGCTTCCATTTGAACTTTGTGAAGGAGTACAACACACTACTATATTCTCCTCAATTAGTATCTTTCAATTTCTTAGTATCCTGTGGGCAAGATTGATTCCTGCATCATCAGCAGGCATCAGAATCAAAATTCCAAGAACCTGAAAGCCAATGCGTAACATACTTTGCATGTAGGATTATTAAGCACCCATGGTGCTCATGACTGGACACAATTATAAGGAAAAAATATAAAAGAAGAAAATAATCATTTAAAAAAATTAAGTCATTAACAACATAGATAGCTGGTAGCATCGATTATTATCAACAGAAACAACAAGCATGCTACAACTGAACAGGAGTATACAAGATAATTTCTTGCCTTATAATAGGAAAATTTAGATGGTCAAGCATAGTTTTATCAATGGTGAAAATTCAGCAAATGCAGAAGCTGCATGATAGTTACATGCTAAACCCTCAAATGAAAGTTATATGTCACTGTGACAGCTAACTTACAACCAAGCAAAGAAATCAAGCATGACTTGAGAGTAAGATGATGCAAGACCCTGGAAACTTCCAAGTAGAACATATTGTACATCAGGACTCTTTCTTGTAACCATACTAATTCGATGTAACTTATCACTAGTATTGCAACGTTGCCAACCAAAGATACTCATCACATTCACAATTTTAAGTTGTAGAAATGTTGAATAAAATAAAGAAGAATTGCACCATTGTAGTACATATGGAAATACTGTGCATTTTTCAGATATATCCACATTAGAAATCCCAACAGACTTAGCCGTTTATGTAATTATGCTTGTGTCAGGGTACGCCTGCCTATATCACAACTTCTTGTGAAGCGACTCTTCCCAAGACCCCGTATGAACGGGATGTTTCATGCACCAGGCTGCCATTCTTTTAGCTTTTTTATAGAAATCCAAATAGAATTATTTCTTTAAGAAATCAAACCAAAAGATTTATGATTTCTTGTCTCAGGTTCAAATCCTAGCAAAAGCAAAAACACTAGGTGATTTCTTTCTAAGTATCCAGTACCTGTGCTGGTGGAGTTAGAAGGTACCATGTTGAATTAGTCGAGATGCGAGAAAGTTGGTTGGACATCAAGGTTATTTTTAATTTAAAAAAAAGAAGAAAGATTAATGCTTTCTTCCGTGAATTTAGAAGGAAAGGAATTAAGTTGACATCAAGACTTTCATTCTCTTGCATGTATAGCAAGGATTCAACCATACAAGAGCAAAGTTATTAGAGTCGAGATTACATGCAAAAAGAGAGCAATTTTAGCACAAAGAATGAGCATAGCATGTGTTGGGAAAAAAAGGCTTGAATCTCGTCTTTGGCTGCAATGGCAGAAAGAGAATAGGACTTGAATGAGACACTACCAAACAAATGTAGCTCTGAGCTGAGCAGTGTTATCAAAGGTGCGCTTAAGCACTAAACCGAGGCTCAAAACGTGTTGAGCGCTTTGCCTGCTTAATGTATCTTCAGTGTCATCATCAATTTTCAAAGGCATACTTTTTTCTCGCCAATGAGCCTCTTTTGAAGAGCCGACACTAAACAATTGATATTTCACTTAATCGAAAATTTTTTCAATTCTTTTGTTCATATATTTGTCGCTGAAGCTTATAAATATTAATCTTAGACTAAACAAATATATTTGTATTTTTTTTCTATCTACGCTTTTTAAAATTACAGCCCACACTTTATTCATGTTTTTGAAAAGCCCCAATGGATCTTACAACTTTTTTACGCTTTTTTCTTTTGATAACACTGGAGTTGGGTAGTGATAGAAGTTGTGTAGTGTGTAGTATTATCAAACCGGATAAGAGATGAATAAATTTCAGAATGCAAGAAAAATCCACCAGCTATTAAACCATGTTTCTACAAGGCTAACCTCTTATATTCATCTTTTCCCTTTTGCTCGGAATAGAATTAATCATGTCAAGTTAATTTAGCACTAGACATCAGCTTTAACCTAAAGCTTCCGCCTTAATCTCAGTACCCCCACCAGATAAACTGAAAACAAAGTTGTAAGAAGTCCAGACTCAGAGTCAAAGTTGAAACTTTTAATCTCAACCTACTTAATCTATGCAAAAACAGGAAACATAATCAATTTAACTATGCTTCAAGCCCAAATTAGACTGAACGAATCCTTCTAGTCGCTGACTAGATTATAAATGCCCCAAGCAAACTCCTATCCTCGCAAAAGGTTCATATCAACTAAGTTAATTCCAAATAATTGGTATGCATATATGAAATCTTTGCTTTTTCCTGTTTTTTCTTCTAGGCAAACTATAAAGAATGTTGTAAGGCAACTTAGCCCACCCCAGCCCCCCACAAGAGAAATCCAATTGCAGCAACAATAAGACAATCAAAAACAACAACATACCCAGTGAAATCCCACAAGTCCCACAAGTGGGGTCTAGGGAGGTAGAGTGTACGCAAACCTTACCACTATCTCGTGGAGATAAAGAGGCTATTTTGAAAAGATCCTCGGTTCAAGTACAACAAATACAAGTACAAATAAGAAGAAAGCATAACAACTAACAAGGAAAGCAGTGGAAAGCCTATATGAAGTATGAACAGAACAAGAACAACAACAAAAATAGTGTGATAACTGAAACACAATAAACAACAGACGATGACAGATATCAAAAGCATGAACTACAGTCACAGCTAGTACAACCATAAACACCAACAAGCCTAAACCCTAGAAAATAAAGATAACACTGCACTACCTACTAATGTTCTACCCTAATACGCACCCTCCACACCCTCCTATCTGTAAAACAATCAAAATTAGAAAAAATAAAATATATGTCAAATTTACAGTCATGAAGCCATGCAGAAATCAACAATCACTCCTTTGGGATGCCCAATAGAAACGAAAAAAGTAGGTGATTTCTTCCCATCTTTCCTAGCCTTAATGGACAGAATTACCTAAAACCTGCGCACAAGCTAGCACCGACACCACAGTTACCAAAAAAATCACCCCTTTGGGATGGAAGATAATCCCAATCACTTTCCAATCCCAAACACACACACACCACACACAAGGAAACATGAAGCTAAATCAAGAATTCAGGATTATGGCCTTTTCTTTTTCGGAAAACCGTGGTGAGCTTTCGCGCACATCGACTAAATCGACGGCCACCTCCTACCACCAACAAATACCAGGTAACTCTATCTACCAACGGTAGGACAGATGGGAAGAATTGTCTGGTGTTCTTTACCTCTGCTAGAATTCAAACCTGAGACCACTAGGCCACACCCTTGGGTGCAAGCATTTCCATCAATAAACATTCAAATAACACAAAATTTAGACGAAAAACATCAAAATTATTGAAAGAAATGAAAAGGATATAAGTAATTATTACCTAAAAACGCAAAAAAAGCTTCAATTGAGAATCAAACAGCTCCATTTGCACCCCAAAAAAAAACGAACAGTCACACGGCAATCATAGAACAAAAAAAAAAAGTTCAATTGAAATTGAGTGGAGGGTATTTTGGTGGATTTCATTACATCATCGGATAAATCGAAAGAAGTTTGAAGGGTGAACGTTGATTTTTGGTTGGCTCGGAATTTTGTAATTCTTGTACAACAAACAGTGCCTAAGCTAGTTGCAGAGATTGTTGTCGTGGAGGTTGGGTTACACGCGCGCGTGAGAAGATACGGGGAATATGAGGAGAAGTTTGTGACTATCATGGGTGGGTCCCATTTGACAAAAACGTAATGCTATTGGTCTGTGACGTGACTGCCTCGTGCGGTGGCACGTGTGGTTAAAACCTCATTTTCATTCGGTATTTGATATTCGTCTCATATTGTTGACATTGTTAATCAATTTTATTACTATATAGTATTTTTAATCCATATTAATGAATGAATATAAAAATAATTTATTTAAACTTTTAAAGCGTATATTAATTATAGAGAAAAATTAAAAAATAATATTTATTATATTTTGATTTAGTAAATGATCAATTAATTTTGATTTTTAGTAAGATGATCAATTAATATATAACGGAGAAAGTAATAATCTATTCGTAATAACATGAAAATATTTGAAATTTTCTCAAAATATTTTTTCACTTTATTTAAAAAATAGCTTTTAATCATAAAAATTTTAAATATAATTTAAAATTATATTTGAAACTTAAAAAATACTCAAAATCTTGTTTTTACTTTTTCTAAATTTTTCTTTTTCAAATTTATCTCAAAATTTTTTATATTGTTTACAAAAATAATTTTTTAAAATTGTTTCATATATTTTAGATAAATTACATTAAAATTTATATATTTATGTTAAAAAATATTTAAATACAACGTCAACTCCAATTTCAACTTTAAAAATCTAAATAAAATTGCATTCATGGACATGCCCAGTAAACTCTCTTTATTCGTGGGAAAAGGATTTTAATATTCTAAGTAATCCTGAGATAAAATACATTTTATCTTATATTTGATTGGAGGAATTAATCAATATCGAGATAACTTATTCGCTATTTACACTGAAATAACTTATTCATGATGAGATAAATTATTTTAAATAATCTTGAAATAATTAATTCCAAAATTAGTTATTCAGGGATAACTATTTTCCAACCAAACTACCAAAAAAAAAAAAAAAAGAAGATTTTAATAATTGTGAGTTGAATACTATAGAATTCAAAGTGGTCTTTCGGTGGATTAAAGGCCATGTTGGGAGGCCCTCCGTTTTTATTTTTTTAAATTTCAATAATGCTTTTTTTTGGGGCGGGGGGGGGGGGGGCGCGTTAACCATATCGTAATGCTAACACACCCGGGGTGAGTGGTACCTTCGTTTTCTTTATTTGCTTAGAATTAGTGGTCATTAAGAATCTTGGAGACACGTGTCAGTCATAGAACCAATATTCATGTTAATACAACAACCAACAATAACATATCTAAAGTATTTCCATATAATGGGGTCTAGGAAAGGTAGAGCGTACGCAGATCATACCACTACCTCAGGTGCAGTAGAGAGGTTATTTTCGATAGACCCCCAACTCAGGACCGATAACAATATAACAGACACAAAATATAAATGCATATACACTAATACAGTATGCAAAATAAACTAACACTGCTAGCTAATACAAAAAACAATACAGCCACAAGATAATACTATAAACTATCTATTCGAGACATCACTCAAACACCACGAACAAGAAACTTCAGACACAAATAAAGTACTCTCCCCTACTGTTATCGATGCACTCCTACCCCCTAACCCTCTACCCTAATTCGCGTCCTCTAAATCTTCCTATCAAGGATCATGTCCTCTGGAAGCTGTAACTGTTCCATATCATGCCTAGTCGCTTCCCTTCAATATTTCTTCGACCTACCTCTACCCCGCCTGAAACCATACACAACCAGTGTCTCACACTTTCAAACCAGAGCATCCGAGCCCCTCCTCATAACGTGCCCGAACCAATGTAACCTCACTTCTCTCATCTTGTTTTCCACCAAAGTCACTCCAACCTTTTTCCGAATAATCTCATTCCTCATCTTATTTTTCCTAGTAAGGCCACACATCGATCACAACATCTTCATCTCTGCCACTTCAACTTTTGAATGTGGAAGTTCTTAACTGACCGACACTCCACTTCATACAACATAGCTGGTTGGACTATCACTCTGTAGAACTTACCTTTAAGCTTCAGAGGTACCTTCTCATTGCATAAGACTCTCGAAGCAAGTTTCCATTTGAACCACCCTACACCAATATGGTGTGTGACATCCTCATCAATCTCCTCATTCTCCTGAATCATAGACCCAGATACTTGAAACTCTTCATCTTCTGAATAACATGAGAATCTAGTTTTCTACCACGTCAGCCTCCCGCGATAAATCACTAAACTTATATTCCTAGTATTCTGTCTTGGTCCTGCTCAACCGAAATCCTTTAGACTAAAGGGTCATGTCTCCAAATCTCTAACTTATCATTAACTTCTGTAGAGTCTCGTCAATCAGTACCACGTCATATGCAAATAATATACACCAAGGAACCTCATCTTGTATACGTCACGTCAAAATATCCATCACCAAGGCAAATAAAAAAAGGCTAAGAGTCAATCCCTGGTGCAACCCTGTCAAAACTGAAAAGTGCTCTGAATCTCCACCCACCGTCCTAACATGAGTCTTTGCTCTATCATAAATGTCCTGAATTAACCTAGTGTAAGCCACGCGCACCCCTCTAGCCTCCAAGCACCTCCACAGAATCTCTTTGGGAACTCTATCATATGCTTTCTCAAGATCAATGAACACCATTTGTATGTCCTTCTTCTTCTCCTGAAACTACCCCACTAATCTCCTTACAAGGTGAATGGCCTCAATAGTTGAGTGACCAGATATGAAACCGAACTGATTCTCAGAGATAGTCACGATCCTTCTCAGCTTCAACTCTACCACCATTTCCCAAACCTTCATAGTATGACTCAAGAACTTGATACCCCTATAGTTATTGCAATTCTGAATCTCCCCTTTGTTCTTATATAATGGAATCATCGACTAAACCTTCACGCTTTGGGCATCTTCTCCCCCCTAAAATGATGTTGAACAACCTTGTCAATCACTCAAAACCTGCCCATCAGTGCTTTTCTAAAAATCCACCAAAATCTTGTCTGGCTTAGTCGCCCTACCCCTATGCATTTTGCAAATAACCCCTCCAACCTCCTCAACCTTGTACGCCTATAATAACCATAATCGCTACACCTCTTAGAATTCTCCAAGTCCCTCACACGAAACCTTTTTCCCCCTGTCGTTCAAAAGTTTATGAAAATAGGACTGCCACATCTTCCTAATGAGGGCATCCTTAACCAACACTGTATCATCCTCCTCCTTGATGCACTTTACTCGGTCAAGGTCACGAGCCCTTCACTTCCCGGGCTTGGCAAGCCTATACAAGTTCTTATTCCCATTTTTCTCCTCTAAAGTCGCATAAAAGCTCTTAAAAGTTGTTGCCTTAGCCATCATAACTGTTAACTTAGTCTTTCTTCTAGCTACCTTATATTACCTCATGTTAATAATAATTTAAAAATATGGATTTTCCAAGGCAGGGAATGAATTTAAGTTTGTAAGCTTAGTGTCACCGTGTCAGTGTACTGTTAGGTAAACTTGTCGTTCTAGATTACTCAATTTTTTCTTTTTTAATTTTTATGTAAAAAAATTAAATAACCTCTAAGTGCACAAAACTTAAACTTCAATATCAAAACTTAAGTTGGCATATTATTTGTATAGTTCAAATTTAAGATAATCATAAATATGATTAGGGGTGGATCTAGGGGCCTGAGTGGGGGGTTCTCGAGAACCCAGTAACTTCCATGTGGATCTAGTATTTATATAGAGAAATCTAGTAAAAATATAAGAATTATAAGTTGGGAACCCATAAACGAAGTGTATTGTTGTCCTATTCGAGTATAAGGACTTGTAGAAGTTTTAGTGACCTCTTGGTTGTGTGTTCAAATTTCCTTAGTTACTAATTTTTTTTATCTAACATGAAGAACCCACAAACTTTTAATCCTAGATCCGCCTCTGAATATTATTAAGCTTTACGATCCTCAACTTTAGACATATTTGAACCTCTTACCCAAAGTTTTTTTTTTAAAAGGAGTTTAGGGTCATCAAAATTACACTAAAGATTTCACAAGACTTTAAAACAACGATAGTGTGTGTGTGTATGTATAATCTATAATATATTAAAAATGTGAAAGACCATAGAAATATTATTTAAATTTTTTACCCTTCATTGAAAGTCTCTGCTTCAGACAAAATCATTTTTTCACTATTTTCCTAATATTTAAGAGTTTGAAAATTAATTAAATAATTATAGTAAACTTTTTCTTATTAGAAATCATCAAAATTAGTGACAATTAGTATCTTTTTTTATTAATTTAAGAAGTCTAAATCAACTAAAGTTGTTTCTAAGAAGATTTGAAAAATCTAGAAATAAATTTGAAAACATTTGAATAAGAAAAATATAAGAAATATCAAATTTGTAAAATATTTAAGTAATCAAAAAATTTCTAAAGATTTAACTATTAAAATAAGGAAAGATTTTAAATATAGAAAAAAAATATTCGTACTACAAATATGGTTCAAATCTATGAGTCTCTCTTTAGCCGCCAGCACCAAGAAAAGAAGGTACTGCATGACAAACATAAAAGTGAGGATCCATTAACCAATTGAAACTTCTAATAGTAAAATATAAATGTGCTTACAATAAAATATATGTTATGTTTATAGTATTATATTAAAATGTGAAGGATCTTTGAAAAGTAACGTGGGAAGGATCTTTGAGAAGTGATTTGAATTTTTTGCACTTTATTAAAAACCTTCGTAATACACAAAATCATCTAATATTCATAGGGGTCCTATTACAATTCTGGGGCCTAAAGGGAAAGTTTTTTTGATTAAAAAACTCCAAAGGGGCATATCAAAATATAAAAATACCAAAACGGACAAGGTAAACACAGGTGATTACCTTGTCCATCAAAAGTTAACGACGTCTAGCTACATGCTAAAGTGCAAGGTAAAATCATGATTTTACCTTACAAGGTAAATAGACCATCTTACCTAATCTTACCTTATATGTTAATGAAAGATTGGCTGACAAAGTGTAAGGTAAAATCGTGATTTTACCTTGCAAGGTAAATGGAGTCACTTACCTTATCCTTTGACTGGAAAAAAAGGGAAGGAGTGTCTGCAAGATGGCACTTTAACTCTTCCGGACTTTCTTCAGTATGATCCAAATATGAAATTTCTATGGAAAAATGATTGTCGGTATAGACACCAACAGGTGTAGATTCTTCATGAATATTTCCATCATTATTATCATTATCGTCGTCATCATAAGGCTGATCATCATCTAACGATTCATAATGTAAAGGTTCATCACTATCCAACTCCAGTTGTACGTCGTCGTTGTTGTTTACAATTTGTATGAGTTGAGTGAGCATACCTGATACACCCAACTTACACCTCTCTTACGAGAGAGTAAGCGGTCACTATCAAATATAGAATTCAACCAGGTTGGGTGTCGAATCCCACAGGGAATACCATGTTCACTAAGTATTGTGATTATTATCAGCCTGTTGATCAAAGGTTCCTGAGTAAAGGGGTTTTAATTTATGAATTATATTGTAAATAATTGTAATAGAGTTGTTCCAACTAATGATTCTTTTCACAAGTAGTAATTCAATGATATTAAACAAACTAGAGTTATGGTTACCAAGATGCTTAAACAACTAGGGTTGTGAATCATTTTTGAGTTCCAATTAATAACTTCAATTGCAAGAGTAGTTGAATCCTATTGTTTACCCATCAGTTTCTAAACCTCAATGGATAGTTCATCCTTAATTCTCTCAAACTTAAAGAATGTATTAATTATTCAACTATTTTCTCATGTAGGTCAATCCTGTTAAGGCATTTT
>NC_061113.1:39752859-39779382 GCF_002878395.1 Capsicum annuum | reverse complement strand
CGGTCGTGGTACTTCTTCATCTTCTCTTTGTAAAGATCTTCCCTTTCATACACATCGAGATGGAACTCATCCATCTCATTCAGCTGTCTAAGTCTTAACTGTGCTGCCTCACTCTAATTTAAATTCATCCTTTTTAGTGCCCACTACGTCGTATGATCCAATTCAATTGGCGAATGATATGCCTTTTCGTAAACTAATTGGTACGGTGACTTGCCGATAGGTGTCTTGAAAGTTGTTATGTATGCCCATAATGCATCATCCAGCTTCCTAGACTAGTCTTGTCTGCTAGCATTCACTATTTTAGCAAGGATGGATTTGATCTCTCTATTCAAAATCTCCACTTACCCACTAGTTTGTGGGTGTTATGGAGTTTCTACCTTATGTGGCTTAAAACCATACTTTGCTAAGGCAACTCGAAATACTCGGTTGCAAAAGTGAGATCCACCGTCACTTATAATGGTGCATGGCATCCCAAATCGAGAGAAACTATTTCTTTTAAAGAACGGAACCACTCTTTTTCCTTCGTTGTCAGCTAAAGCAACGACTTCAACCCATTTCGATACATAATCAACAACAACTAGAATGTATTTCATCCTATATGAGATTACAAAAGGCCTCATGAAGTCGATGCCCCAGACGTCGAACAATTCTACTTCCATTATTTTTGTTAAAGTATTTCATAGTGCTTAGAGATTGAACCTTGTCTCTGACATTGGTCACATCTTCTCACGAACTCATAAGAATCTTTAAATAAAGTCGGCCAATAGTAGATGCTTTGCAACACCTTTCTAGCAGTACGGTCATCTTTACGATACTCAACCTTTCCGATCTTTGACTTCAAAGTCAAACTCTTGAGGCAGCAACACCCATCTAATCAACCTTGGTTTTACATCATTTTTCTCCATTAAATATCTCAAGGCTACGTAGTCAGTGTGGACCACCACCTTGGTTCCTAAAAAATAAGCCCAGAACTTCTTGAAGGCGTAGACCACTGCAAGAAGTTCCTGTTCAATGATAGAGTAGTTCTTTTGGGCCCTATTCAGAGCTTTGCTTGCATAGTAGATAGGATAAAACAATTTATCCCGCTTTTGGATAAGTACAGCCCCAAGTGCAAAAACTACTTACATCACACATAATCTTAAATAACTTTGACCAATCTGGTGCAACAATAATAGGGGCGCCAACTAACTTCTCTTTAAGGCATTCAAATGCCCCCAAGCAATCATCATCAAAGTTTAACTTATCCTCCTTCTCCAAAAGTTTGCAAAGTGGATTTGTAATTTTTGAGAAATACTTTATAAATCTCTGATAGAAGCCCGCGTGACCAAGGAAACTACGTACCCCTTTTACTTAAATGGGAGGCGATAGCCCGCGTGACCAAGAAAACTACGTACCCTTTTTACTGAAATGGGAGGCGGTAGGTTCTCAATAACCTCGACCTTAGCCCGGTCGACCTCGATCCCCTTGGCTGAAATTTTATGCCCAAGAATAATGCCCTCCTTCACCATAAAGTGTCACTTTTCCCAGTTAGCACAAGATTAAATTCTTCACACCGCTGCAAGGCTCTACTAAGATTCACCAGACAAAGTTCAAAAAAATCACCAACTACTGAAAAGTCATCCATAAATACCTCCAAGGTGTCTTCGACCATATCAGAAAATATAAACATTATGTGCTGTTGAAAGGTAGCGGGTGCATTACACAATCCAAACGACATATTCTTAAACGCAAAAGTACCATACGACAGGTGAATGTCATCTTTTCCTGAATATCCAAGGTTATAGAAATCTGATTATAGACAAATACCCATCCAGAAAACAATACCAACCTTTTCCCACCAACCGATCAAGCATCTGATTAATGAAAGGCATTGGGAAATGGTCCTTCAACGTCTATGAGTTGAGTTTTCGATAATCCATCCAAACTCTCTATCCATTGACAGGTCTGAGTGGTATCAATTCATTTTTCTCGTTCGCTACAATAGTCATGCCTCCTTTCTTGGGCACACATTATACAGGGCTCACCCACTTACTATCAGAAATGGGATATACAACTCCTGCATCAAGCCATTTGATAATCTCCTTATTAACCACCCCTTACATAAGTGGGTTAAGTCGGCATTGGTGCTTGATGGTTGTGATGCAGTCTTCCTCTAACTAAATTTTATGAGTGCAAATACCTGGAGGAATGCCAATGATATCTGCGATAGTCCATCCTATCACCCTTTTGTATCTCCGAAGTACAAAAATAAGTGCCTCCACCTGTTGCTTACCCAAATCAGTTGCAATAATCACACGTAGCGTGTTTTCACGGCCTAAAAACATATACCGAAGGTGACATGGTAACTCCTTCAACTCCAATACCAGTGGCTCCTTAATAGATGGCTTAGCCGGTAGTGTTGGGCAATTTTTAAGATCCAGATCCAGCTTTTTGGGAGTATAAGAATATGATCCCATTCCCGTCAATGCACAAACAGTCTCTTCATACTCTTCAATGCCCTCACTATCAAAATTCATGAAGACTGCAGCTAAGGGCTCAACAATAAATTTCTCTTCTATCATAACCTCGTGCTCATTCTCATAGTAGACATCAACAATAGAGAACACACTCATTTTCTTATGATTATTCATAGATTGGCACACATCAACCCAAACCACTTCATCATTAAGCCTGAATAAGAGCTCATTAGCTTAAAAAATCAATAATCACACTTTCGGTTGTGAAAAAAGGTCGACCCAAGATTATGGGTACCTCGAAATCCATCTCGCAATCCAGAATAACGAAGTCCGCAGAAAATATGAAGCTAGCCATCTTCAATAGCACATCATATAAAATATCAACTGGCCGCTTTACTGACCTGTTCGCCATTACTAGTCGCATGTTTGTGGGTGTGGCATCTCCCAAATCCAGCTTCTTATAAACAACAAGCGGCATCGGGTTTATACTCGCTCCCAGATCACACAAGGCCTTAGCAAAAGTAAGACATCCAATAGTACAAGGAATCATGAATGCTCCTAGGTCCACTTTCTTTTGTACTAGAGACCTTGTTGAAAGAGCTCTACAGTGATGAAGATTATCTATTAGTTCATAACTCACTGCTTTCTTCTTTGTCAACAGGTATTTCATGAACTTAGCATACCCAGGCATCTGCTCTAATGCCTCCACTAAGGGCACATTCATCGTCAGCTGCTTTAATATAGCCATATATTTGCTAAAACTTGTATCATTCGCTTTCTTCTTTAATCTATAGAGAAGGGAGACGGTGGTTTTGGGATATTCGTCACCACTGCATCCTTCTCCTTATATTTCCCTTTTTCTAATTCATCAACCTGTTGATGATTAGAAGGAATGTTAATGCCATCCAATTTCTCAGACTCCACTAAATCACTTTTTTTATGCTCAACATCCTCTTCGATCGTATTTTTAGTCACTGTTCTGCCCACAGAAGGTCCTGGCAATACCTTACCACTCCATGTGGTAACTGCCATGCAAGAGTCATCATTACAAGGATTCTAAACTATATCGCCATGCAAAGTTCCATTCTTTCTCTAGTTCAATGTTATTGATAGTTGGCTCATTTGTTGCTCTTCAACTTTTTGATAGAAGTTGAGTGTAAATTTACCAAATGACTCATGGAGGACAAATCACTCTTCATAGTAGTCACCTCAGAGTTGGTAGCCTCAACTTCCTTTAATAGCTTTTCCATCATGTCCTCCATGGACATTTTGCCAGAGCTTGTTGCAGTATTATCTCAGCTTTTAGGAGGCTCATATAGTCCACTCCTGTCATTTTTGTTCTTCTAGTTCCCTTGATCCCTATCCTTGTAACCAGCCTTGTCGTAATAGTTCCGACCTTGATTTCCTTTGATTTTTCCTCGAAAACCCCCTGATTATTTAGATAGTTCACCTCTTCTTCTGAATCTGAGTCAGTTCTACCTTGGGATGCAACAACTTTCACCTTCTCCATTTTTCCAGATAATAAATTCTTAGTCAGCAGATCCATCTGCGTCTTCAAATGTGCCATGTCCTAATCACGTTCCTTCTCTTTCTTGCATTGCTCTACAGTCATACCAACGACACAGTAGGGCTTGCTACCACAGAATCCGTGGTATGCCAAGCTCTACTTAATTTGGTCATCCTATCGAGCATCTCCGAGGATTCTGGAAAAGTGAGATCCATAAATGATCCTCCTACAATATTATCCATGACTGGCTTCATAATAGAGTTTAAGGCTCTGTAGAGAGTCTCCTTTAAATGAATATCTGTCATATTATGGTTCGGGCATTGCATCAGCTTCTTTTTAAACCTCTCCAGGTCTCATGAAAAGCCTCGATTGGAAGCTGTCGAAAGTTGCTGATCTCATCCCTCAACTGTACCCTCCTGGAAGGTGGAAAGAACCTTTCTAGGAAAGCCTCTTTCAACTGCCTCCAGTTGGTTATAGAATCGGGATTCAATCCATTAATTTATAGTATTGCCTCCCTAGACAGAGACATGGGAAACAAATACAAGCGGATGGTATTCTGACACACTCTTGGGTTATCAAAAGACTTGCAAATGGTGACAAAATTCACTAAATACATGTTAGGATCTTCTCCAGGAAGACCACCGAACAATTCCTTGAGATGAAGGAGTTGAATCATCATGTTGGTAATATTGAACTTAGCTCCAGGTGCCAGAGGTGGAGGAATGATAGCTCCATTTAAACCTGCTCCATCCATTCCATCCTCATCATCATTAAGATCAAACTGCACAAGTTGATGCTCTTGCCTCGCCCTGAAGACGCGATTCTTGTTTACATTGCAGTTTACCAGTGTAGCCACATTCTCCATACGCATTTGGTTAATAGGATCTAACAAATCATCATCCCCCAAATCATCATCATCGATATTAGGATAACCCGTTGGCTGGCCTTCATTCTGTTGGTTAAGCGGAGCTCTAGCCAAGACGACTAGTCTTTCAGCATCTTGTGGGTCTGCCATTTTGCCAATCAACTGCGATTCTGAATGTACTGGTAATAATGGTGTACCTGATCTTCGTGTACTTGGCATAAACAATAACTACCCTGCACAGAACAAAAACAACAAACAAGGATAAAATTTGGGAAACTTGACCAAAGGTCAATTAACAAACACAAACTTAATTGACAACCGTATTCCCCGACAACGGTGCCAAATTTTGATATGCCTAAATTACACCTCTTTTATGAGAGAGTAAGCGGTCGCTGTCAAATATAAAATGCAACTAGATTGGGTGTTGAATCCCACAAGGAATACTTTGTTCACTAAGTATTGTGATTGTTATCAGCCTGTTGATCAAAGGTTCCTGAGTAAAGGGGTTTTGATTTATGAATTATATTTTAAATAATTGTAATAGAGTTATTCCAACTAATGATTCTTTTCGCAGGTAGCCATTCAATGATATTAAACAAACTAGAGTTATGGTTGCCAAGATGCTTAAACAACTTGGGTTGTGAATCACTTTTAAGTTCCAATTAATAACTTCAATTGCAAGAGTAGTTGAATCCTATTATTTACCCATTAGTTTCTAAACCTCAATGGATAGTTCATCCTTTAACTCTCTCAAACTTAAAGAATGCATTAATTATTCAATTATTTTCTCATGTAGGTCAATCCTGTTAAGGCATTTACCATTAATCTAAAGGTTAAATCCTCTAGATTCCATATAAACCCTTTTTTTTTCCCAACAAACACTTTTCTATTCAAACAAGTGATGTTCTTGGGCTCACTTTTAAAGTTTGCAACCAAAAAAAATTGTTAAAGTGTAGAAGGGTTTATGCAATGTCGACTACCCACGAAACTCAATTAGAATCACTACCCAAATCAGTGTTTCATATCAATGCCCCCTAACCCTAGTTATGGGAGCTTAGCCACATATCTCCATAGAAGAAAGAGAAAGAATCTTTGTAGTATTCATAAATAAATTCAGAAATCACTTATAAAAGTTACAAAAATTAGTTCTTGAATCTTCAATAGAAATGGAATGATTAGATCCACAAGTTTTGCTTGATTTACAGGCTACTACGTTGCAGAGTTTCCAAAGATAGAAAACTAAGGTAACAATTATCCAAGATGAAAGAAATAAAACCCTAACTGGGTATTTATATGCCCCCAAGTACAGAAGATTTAAAATTTAAACTCAGAAAAAGCTGCGTCCAAGTTGGAGGTCAAACTGATAGCCCGTCAGAGGCCTAACGGTCCATCGCACGGGTCATCATTTGATGTCTCAAAATATCAGGTTCTCTTTAGGTCTGGCGATTATATTGGCGGACCATCGCTGTACTAACGTTCCATCGCATTGGTCGTCGCTGCGTCTTCTGAAATACTGAGTTCTGGTTAAGACTGACGGCCAAGTTGGCGGTCCATCGCAAATCTGGCGGTTCGCCACTTGGACCATCACAGAGGTCACTCAATTCCTTCTTTTTATTTTGTTCTAGCGATCACCCTGGCGGTCCGTCGCATGGCTGACGGTCCGCCAGTTTGCCCTTCAAGGGTCTTTTTATGCTATTTTTCTAAGTTTTTTCTGTGTCTCACCCCCTAACCAAAAAACACTAAAATCTAGTGTTAAATACAACATCGGTTGCTTGAAAACATACAATTTTCCTAAGATAAAGTTGTAAAATATTTTGTCAAAAACCAAAACATCTGTACCCCCACAATTATTAAATCTAAAAAATGAATACATTATCTCATTAATTATAAGAAAAAAATTACTTAATTAAATAAAATGGGTTGATGGGTTGTTTATACCTATCAACTGCCTCCACCGAAGAAGGATATTATGGATAACTTGAATTAAAATTTTCTAAATTCAAGACGCATTGGTAGGTCCTACCATACCAAAATTATTCACAAGTGCAAATGAGTTTTGATAATGTTTTTCAAACCCATCATCAAATTATTGTTCCATTGCCATTCTTGAAGAATCAATATTCAAATTCAAAGAATTTTAACTTACTCGAAGATCAAACTCACTATATGTGGGTTCTTCAACAATAGGGGAATATTTCACACACTCATACATGTCGAGTTTCTGTAGATTAAGGCGATTACCAAAAAAGTTTTACGGTACAAAAAATGGATAGGATGCTGACTATACCTCACCGAATCCCCATCATGCAAAACTTCACCACCCCAATGTAAATTTACTCTTTACCTTATTATCATCCATCTTAAAGTAAGAAATAAATAAGTTATGAACTTTGACAATTTTTTAAGTAGATGCAAATGAAAGAAACTACAATCATACTCTTTATATATCACTGTAAATTTTGAAGTTGTTACAAGACAAACATGGAATCCTACCTTATAAGGTGAACATGAGATCCGATCTTACCAGGTGACATGACTTACAATCAGCCAGCAAAAACCCTTGTCAGCAGTAAGTCTCATCTTGCAGACACTCCTTCCCTTTTTTCAGTCAAAGGATACGGTAAGTGACTCCATTTGCCTTGTAAGGTAAAATTATTGTTTTACCTTGCACTTTTTCAGCCAATCTTTCATTAAAAGATAAGGTAAGCGAGTACATTTACCTTGTAAGATGTCACAACCCAAACCAGGGCCTGACCGTGATGGGCATCTAAGTCCCACGTGGACCGAAGATCGCCCCCTTTACCTAACTGAACCAATACAACATCCCCAAATGTCAGATGAATTTCAAACATATAACAACATAGTGCATAGTAAAATTAATAATAATTCATTATATGTCTATACCAACCATCGGTAACTGGACAACTGTCATCACCAAACAATCAACCAAACCACCCAAGTCCACAGTAATCTAACAAAGCCTCTACAAACTGAAGGTTAATAAAATATTGGGACATACCCCCGACGATAGCCGAAATCAATATCCATAAGATAGTCAAAATATAAAAAGGAAACCATAATATGAATTGGGCCTTTCGAAGGATGAAAGCTCACTACTTCAATCTAACTTACTAGTTGATTTCGAATCCAAGTCACTGAGCAGGAGATATAGAAGTATGGCCAGTTCCTGCATCGCGTGAGGATACAACATCTGAAGATGATTAGAGGTTGAAGTGCTAGCTTGTAACTTAGGGATCGAAGAACAAAATAATACCACGATAATAGTTCAAAATCAAAACAATATTCAATACATAATATCATATGAAATACGTGTACATATATAATACCACATGTTGGGGTAGGGAGCAAGGCTTAACATGAACTTCGTAAACCTTAACCTGGGTTGTGTAGCATAACCATTATAAAATAAGGCACCCATGGGCTATATGGGCCCAACTCTCCCCTACCTGGAAGGGCCCCAGTGCGTGTAACTACACGAACCGGAGAATATCCATATCCGTACATGCCTTTATGGGGGACTCGAATATCCCGACATAGTCAAGGTGAATTAAGTACCAATGTATACAATATGGGGGACTCAAACTTCCCATTCATATAACCAATATGGGGGACTCAAACCTCCCAGGCTAGCACGGTTTTCAGTGTTAGTCCTTCGAACTTTACTTTTACGGTCCGACTACACATCTCGCTCTTAAGCCCAATTTAAAATATTTAACATACATCAATATTTATTAAACCCATTATACATATAGGCACCCCATCAGTATCATCATACCAACCCCACTTGCAAGTGTTCATTATGCCATAGCAATAATTTCATCATTGGGACTCGAACCTTTTGTCCAAACATGGACATCAAGTTAATTTAATATTTGGGACTCGAACCCATTTAGTCAACCAAACCCCAAGGTCACAATTTAATTTAATCTATGGCCATCAAAGCCTTTACAAAGTCCTTCATCAATTATTATCATGGTTATGCCAAAGCCTTAGTTCAAAATCACAATTCAACTTGTGACAATATTTCTCATTGACAATTTCACACACAGGTTGAGGGCATGCCATTATCAAAGCCAAAATCATCCAATTTGGGGTTCAACCATGACCTCTCAATTAAAATCACCATTACCATGCACCCACATGTGCAAAACCATAACTAAAACATGCATAATCACAATTTAAACCATAGAAAATAATATTAAATGATATGTATTCAAATCCCTCAACCTTAGTTTCAAAACTACTATTAATTATTTATGAACAATGCTTTAAATATATACTTTTAGTAGACTAACAATGAGGGAAGAATCACATGCCTTAATTACAAATATTTACGAAAAGAAATTGACTCTTGAACCCTTAGATGGCCACTTTGGGGAAACCCTAGCCAATTTTGCTTGAGAGGATTTTGAGAGAGTAAAAAGGATGTTTTGATCTTGTAAAGTGTAGAATGAATGCCCCAAAGTGCTTTAGGGGTGTGGGGCCATAAGATTTTTAAGTGGGAAATGTCTAAAGTACCAAAAGCCTCAATCTGTAAAAAGGTCGCAGGTCGTTACGAGTCGGCCCCTTGACTCGTGGTCAAAACATACGACTCATACCCTTGAGTCGTCACCAAGAAAGTGAGTTGGACACCCTTACACTGTGTATTTTATGACTCCATGATCCCACTCGTAACATGACCATACGACTCTTATGGTCTAGTCGTATCCAAGATAGAACCCAAAGGCCTTAGACACTGGACAACATACAACTCAACCTAGCACTCATAACATGGTCTTACGACTAATAGTGAGCCACTCGTACTTAGAGCAGAACTTAGCCAATTATACACTGGTTTGGTTACGACTTGGGTCCCCAGATCCGTAACTATACCATACGAAATGCATGGTGAGTCATCAACAGAACAGTGAGCTCAAAGCTCAAGGAATTATCAAGGACCAAAATCTGAGGTATTTCAGTCTCTCTTCCTTTTTCTCCCCCCTCTTAGGATCATTCGTCCTCGAATGATAGGACAAGGCATTGACTACATGATTAAACCCTAAACATCTCTACTCTTACCTTTAAGACAAAAAACAAAATGCCAAGGACACTTTCAATTTTCCTTTAACAAAGATAGAAAACAAAGATGTCAAGAACAAAACATACCTTAAGCAAGATCTTTCGGAATAGGGAATAGGAATGGATACTTAGACTTCATGTCCTCTTCGGTTTCCCAAGTAGCTTTCTCAAACTTTTGGTTCTACCGTAGAACCTTTATCGAAGCCACATCCTTCGTTCGCAACCGACAAACTTGTCGATCCAAGATCATCATCGGGACCTCCTTATAGGACAAAGATCTGAAATACCAATATCCTTGATAAGCACAATTTTCAACGAATCACCCACACACTTTCTTAACATAGAAACATGGAACACTGGGTGAATAGAGCTCAAACTAGAAAGCAACTCCAGCACATATGCAACATTACCAACCCTCCTCAAAACTTAGTGTGGACTAATATACCGGGGACTAAGCTTCCTCTTCTTCCTAAACTGCATCACTCTTTTAATGGGAGACACCTTCAAGAACACTCTATCCCCAACCTCAAACTCTAACTTCCTATGCCTCACATCTGTATAGGACTTTTGAAGACTTTGGGCAGCTTTAAGCCTATCCTCAATCACCTTCACCTTCTCTATCGCTTAGTGAACCAAATACAGACCAAACATCCCCGCTTCACCAATATCGAACTACCCAATAGGAGACCTACACCTCCTACCATGCAAGACCTCAAACGGAGCCATCCCAATGCTCTAGTGGTAGCTATTGATATACTCAAACTCTATAAGAGGCAAATGGTAAACCCAACTACCACCATAGTCAAGCACGCAAGCTCGAAGCATATCTTTTAATGTCTGAATAGTTCTTTCTGCTTCCCCATTCGAATGTAGGTGGAAAGCCATAACCTTGGTCCCCAAAGTTTTATGAAACGACTGCAAAAAATGCAATGAAAACTGCGTACCATGATCCAAGATTATAAAAATAGGTACCCCATGCAACTTCACAAATATTTTGGAGGTACAACCTCGCATAATCTTCTGCCAAAAAATTAGTCCTCACTAGCAAGAAGTGAGCAGATTTTGTCATCTTATCCAAAATGACCCAAACCGAATCAAACTGACTCTAAGACCAGGGAAGATCGATAATGAAATCAATATTGATCACTATCTACTTCCACATAGGTAACTCAATTTCTTGATACAATCCTTCGGGCTTCATGTGCTCAACTTTCACCTGTTGGCACATCATGCACTTAGCCACAAAACTGGACACATCCCGGTTCATATTGTTTCACCAATACATCTCCTTAAGGTCATGATATATTTTAATCGAGCTAGGATGAATAGCATAGCATGACTCATCTGCCTCAGCCAAGATCCTCTCTTGCAGCCCATCCACATCTGGAATGCACAATCTTTCTTGGTACCGTAAGGTATATCACCACTAATCCAAAGGCCATCACTTTCTGCCCACCTACATCTTACCCTTGATTTGCATTAAGATAGGATCTAACACTTGCTTCTTTTTCACTTTAGCACCCAGAGATGACTTCGCCACTCCTAAACGAACACACCACTATCCTCAGAGTCCAAGACATGGACTCTAAGGTTAGCCAAATAGTGAATATCTTTTACCAATTCTCTCTTTCCCTTATCCGCATAAGCTCGAATCCCTATGGGTAACCTACTAAGAGCATCAACAACCATATTAGCTTTACCTGGATAGTAGTAGAGACTTATGTCATAATCCTTGAGTAGCTCAAGCCATCTCCTTTGCCTAAGGTTAAGCTTCTTCTGGGTAAACACATATTGCAGGCTGTTATAAACTGAAAAGATATCCACATGCACTCTATATAAATAGTAACACCAGATTTTCAATGCGAACACCACAACCGAAACCTCAGGATAATTTTTCTCATACACATTAAACTATCTAGAGGCACAAGTTATCACCTTGCCATGCTGCATCAACACACAACCAAGCCTCACACGGGATACATCACAATAGACTGCAAAATTATTAGTGCCTTCAGGCAAAGTCAAGACCGGTGCTGAAGCCAGCTCATCCTTCAGCTTCTCAAAACTACCCTCACAAGCATCAGACCACAAAAACTTTACCTTCTTTTGAGTTAACTTAGTCAACGGGGCAGCTATAATAAAAAACTTTCCACAAATATTCTGTAGTAACCGACTAAACCCAAGAAACTCTGAATATTGGTTGGAGTCATGGGTTTAGGCCACTTATTAACCACTACAACTTTCTGCAGATCCACCATGATCCCTTCACTAGAAATGACAGGACCTAAAAAAGTGATAACATTCAACCAGAATTCATATTTCAAAAATTTGGCATACAACTGATGCTCTTTTAGGGTCTGTAATACAATACGGAGGTGATCGACATAATCTACCTCTCTTCGAGTACACCAGGATATCATCTATGAACATAATAATGAACAAATCCAAAAACTGACAAAAAAACCTATTCATCAAGTCCATAAATGATGTCGGGGCATTGGTCAACCCAAGAGACATAACCAAAAACTCAAAATGCCTATACCGGGTATGGAAGGCAGTCTTACGAATATACATCTCCCTAATCTTTAGCTGATGATACCCAGACCGAAGATCAATCTTAGAGAAAAACTTAGCACCCTGAAGCTGATCAAACAAATCATCTATCCTTGGAAGAGGGTACTTATTCTTTATCGTCACATTATTCAGTTGTCGGTAATCAATACACATACGAAGGAAACATCCTTCTTCTGCATGAACAACATCGATGCACCGCACAGAGACACACTAGGATGGATGAAACCCTTGTTTAAAAGATCCTTTAATTGCTCCTTAAGCTCCTTTAACTTAGCTGGAGCCATTCTATATGGAGGACTAAAGATAGGATGAGTGTCCAGAACAAGATCAATCCCAAAATCAATCTCCCTATCAGAAGGGACACCAGGAAGGTCATCAGGGAAGACCTCAGGGAATTCATTCACCACCGAGATAAAATGTAAAGAAAGACCCTATGAATTAGAATCTTTAAACCAGACCAGGTGATAAAGACACCTCTTGGAAATTAATCTCTGAGCTCTAAGAGATAATATGAACCTCTCCTTAGGAGTTAGGGAACCACCCTCCTACTCAATAATCAGCTCATTAGGGAATTTAAAGTTGAACTTATGGATCCGAAAGTCTAGAAAAACATAGCATGAGTGCAACCAGTCCATCCCCAATATGACACCGAAATCAACTATGTCTAACTCAAACCGATCCACCAAAGTCTCCCAACCATCCAAAAATACCACACAACCCCTATAGACTCTCCTACCTACCATAGAGTCACCCACTGGGTAGAAACAGAAAAAGGGTTCGATTATACACAGGACCAAAACTAAAATACACAGCCACAAATGGGGTCACATTAAAGAGAGTGAACCCCAGATCAAGTAATAGTACACATCATGGGAAAAGAGTTTCAACATACTAGTAATGACATTAAGAGATATCTCAAACTTTTGACTCATAAGTGGCACCCTTTGGTGCAGGAGTTGATGAAGAGGCAACAGGAACTTTGTTTGCCTTGAAGCAACTCTAGAAGGACAATCCTACTGTATATGTCTAATCTGACCATACATAAAACATCAGTTCCTCCTTTTCTCATACTGACCACGGTAATGCTGACCACAGAATCTACAGGAAGGGTAGGATGGTGCTGATTTAGCCCCACTAGCCTAAGATTGAGCACCCTATGCCCTATAATCATCACCACCTTAAAAACGTCGGTCACCGAACGACTTTGGGTGAGGAGCACTAACTGTCGAATAAGAGTTAGGACTTTCTTAGTTCTTCTTGTTAAACCACTTCCCTCTCTGCTGCTGGCCTCCACCCTATTTTGAATACTAAAATTTCATACTCTGCCTCTCACCAATCTCATCTTGCTTCTTTTTCTTCTCTTCGACCTGCTGCATATACATAACTAATCTGGAGATGTCCATGTCCTTGTTCAACAAGGCAACTTTACTCTCAAGGATCAACTCGCGGGATAATCCAGAAGCAAACTTACATATTTTAGCCCTCATGCTAGACACAAACTCAGGAGCATACCTAGACAACTGATGAAATATCAAGGCATACTCCTTGACTGTCATTCTCCCTTATTTCAAGTTAACAAATTATTTTGCCTTCACTTTCCTTAACTCCTAAGGAAAGAAGCGGTATAGAAATGCACTAGAGAAATTATCCCATAAGATAGAACCAGGATCTTTGCCTCTCAACTGCTCCCACTCTTCATACCACTGGTACGCCACGTCCTTAAATTGATAGGCAGGAAACTCCATATCTTCAATCTCTGAAGCATGTATAACTTTGAAAATCTTCTTCATCTTATCAATGAAACTTTAAGTATCCTCCTCAACCTTAGTACCAGTAAACTTGAGAGGATGCAACCTCATAAATTGTCCAATTCTAGTGGCCTCAGATGAGCCTATAGCAGCACCAGTAGAATCAGACTATTGTGACTCAAATGTCACCAACTGGTTCAATAGGATAATGAAGCATTGAAACTTAGCATTAGTAACCTCCCCTTGAGGCGACTGAGTATAAGTATTGCCCTCAAGAGTACGATCAGTGGGGAAAGGTGGGACTCCACGAGGACAAACTGATGCAGCGACCCTTGACCGGGTTTAGACCCCACAAGTTGGACGAGCTCCATCCACATTGTCTTCAAACGGGATTGAAAAAGTTCCATGGACATCAGATCTTTTAGGAGGCATGATCTGAAAAACGAACAAATGGAAATCAGAAGGATCCAACACCTTAGACTCTATAGCCCAAAATTAAGACAACAAGAAAGGGAAACATTTCTAAATGTCTCATAGCCTCTACCTTATAAGTGTAGCGTGCTACACGCCCATAAAAAAAAACCTCTACTTGACACGGCTTTGTGGATACCCAATCGACCATGAACCTAGGCTCTGATACCACCTTTGTCATGACCTGAATTAGGGCCTAGCCTTGACAGGTATCTTAAGTCCCACGTGGACCATAGATCACCTTCTTAACCTAACCGAACCAACACAACATCCCCAAATATCGGATAAATTCTAAACATATAACAAGATAGTGCATAATAAAACTAATAATAGTTCATGATATGTCTATACCAACCATAGGTAACCGGAAAACTGTTTGTCACCAATAAATCAACCAAACCACCGAAGTCCACAGTAATCCAACAAAGCTTCTACAAACCGAAGGTCAATAAAATGTCGGGACATCGTCAGGGGTACCACCAACTTTTTACCTTTTAGATTAAAATTCTTTTAAGTTTGACCAAGGTATTTACCTTTTTATCCTTTATATTTTCCTCCAATTCTAACAACCACAATTTTGTAACCCTTAAATATATTATTTTTTCTTTATTTTTCTATTTGCCACTTCTCTGTGTCTCTTTCTTCTAGTTTTCTCTTCATCTTTCTCCTTTGTTGAATTATTAAAATTAAAAATTATATATAATTTAATTTATTTATGGTGTTAACAGCTTTAAGGATATTCAAGTCATTTTGACAATAAAAAATTAATTAACAACACTTGTTTACCAAACACATCAACAACTTTTTCTTCAGTTTCAGTACTTCTATATATCCAAACACTATCATTTTATTTATAAGCATTTATTTTCACCTTTTAAACATATAAGCTAAAAAGTTATTTTTTTTTAATCCTATCCAAATTGGCTCCTATTTGAACTTCTACCCAAAGATGTTTTTTATTAAAAAAAAAGATTTTAGGGTCAACAAAATTACACTAAAGATTTCATAGGCTTTAAAACAATATGTGTGTATATATATATATACACACACTCTTCTTGTGATACTTGCATGAAAATCTCATGATAATTACATCGATCCCATGGACATGCAATGAATTTTCTTTCTTATTTTGTCTATCATTTCTCTTTGCCTTAAAATTAAATTCAAATTACTATTGTTGTGGATTATTTTTAGTAATTTTATGTGGTCTATTTTGAATTAGAGTGTCAAAATAGTAAAATTTAGCCATGAAATTCCAAGAAGATTGATATAGTTGTGGGGGAGGGAGAGGAGGTGGAAGTAAAATATTTGAAGTTTGAAATACTTTCTTAAAGAATAGATATGAATTCAAGATTATTAACGCTACACAAAGATTTCACAAGGTTTAAAATCATGTTATTATTAATTTTTATTAGTAACTTATGTAGCTATTTTGGGCTAGAGTGTCAATATATGTAGATTCTGAACATCAAATTTTATGAAAGTTTATCTGATATGAAAAGAAGGAGGAAGAAACATTTTGTTTAAAATTTGTTGATATATATTGAACTTCTTTTGAAAGGTCAAGGAAGTGGGACGTGATGATAGGAGAGATGGCAATTAAAGCTCAAATAAACAATGGCCATAACTATAATGGTCCAATCCTTTTCTCTGAAAAAGGAAAGGAGATAGATAAGAATATTTTTCTTTAATAAATCCCTCTTGTTCCTGTTTAGTCGACAAATTTATTGATTTTGGATTTCATGATAACTATCGACAAATTTGTTGATTTTGGATGTCGTGATAACCACATGTAACACATCGATTAATTTCGAATAAAATTTTTAGCATATGAAATGGAGAAAAAAATGAAGTGAGACCTAGCATTATTGTGATACAGAAAAATGCATGAAACTAATAAAGAAATGAACATTGGGGTTAACTTAACCTTAAAAGCTAGTTCATGAAGGTAGAAATATCCAAGACCATTTAAGTAGACAAAATACCCTTTAACCTACTAATATGGAACTCCAACACCTGTGCACACTAGAGCTGAATATTTGGAGTGTCGATAATTAGGGCTGGGCATAAAATACCAAAAATTGAATTACCGAACCAAATAAAAGAAATTGATATTTGATAATTCTGTATTTGGTATGGTATTTGGGAATAAGATTTCAATATTTCAGTATTTGAAATTGAGTTTGGTACAAGAAATTAATTTCATTTGGTATTCGGTATTTACCGAATATCAAATTATATATATATATATGTATATGTATATAAAATCTATCTATTGATAAAATACAGAGCAAAAATCAGAAATGAGTGTGTACTTTTTTTTATTGCAGCAGAAGGTGTTGATTTTGCTACCCAAAAACTGCCCAAAGTCCGCTTTGAATCTCTTGAAAAAAAGCTTAAATATCACAAACTAAATGCTTACTTTGGTATTTTTATCAGTCTCGATTCTTTGTTTATCGACCAATATTTTTCTCTATATTTTTGTATCTCTCTCCTCTCGTCAAAAAAAAAAAGATCAAATAGGGGATCTTTGGGGTGGGAACAGTTATAACCGTTCCCCCCTTTTCTTTTAAATTAAGATTATGTGTTAATCTTATTTTTTTGACTAAGAAATAGGTCGAGTCGGGCCGGTCTACATGGGTGACCCATACCTGTAATTCGACATCTCCCACTTCATACGTGGTGGACATAACCCGAGCCAGTATGACATCAACAAATCACCAATTCATACGGCAAATAGTTTGTGCGACCTGTGAGCATTACGAGCTTTACCTATAAGGTTTTACAAGCAATACTTAAGAATCCAATCACATGTGGGAAGAATTCTCTACTAATATGAGGATACTAATACTCACAATACCCCAGACATCATTCACTACTTCAGTAGTTACTTATCCAACCCCTCATCCTCTTAAAGAGGTGAACTCGAGTTCATGATTAACTTTATATACATCATTACACTTGACTCTTATATGATTAGTGTAACAGCTGGCTTGTGTAAACAAGTTAAAATATTTATTTTAATTGTCTTCCCTTTCTACTCGAATCTATCTATTCCAATCAACTGCTTTCTTAGACATACACCGCATTGCTGAATCTATCATGGCTATTAGTAAAATGCTAAAGTAGCAACACTGACCGAAACTTCAAGAAATAATTAAAGGTCTAAAGGTATTTCAATAAAAAGTTAAAATAACTTTAAGGGATTCATAATGAAGAAGTAGGGATTCATTCTTTCATTAACCTATTGGTCGCTAAGCACACGTGGTATGAAACACGTGCTACAATGTTCTCATTGGTGCATGTGTTTCATTCTTTTAGCCATTTAACATCGTATAGATCTAGGTCTAGACACTTCTAAATGTCTAACCTGAGTTTCATTATTTAATAATCATCAAATCCATATTCATAGAGAAACTCACATCTGGCTTTACAAAACAAGTCATTTTCTTATGGTGGAACTTTTCTCTTCACGTTCCTCAACGTAAGAGACGATTGCTCGTGTGAGAGATTCAATCTCACGACTTGTTCGACACACTATATTAATAAAACACATTTTTACATACATATGAGATTGAACATAAATTCAAGATTCTTATATTGATAACAATTACAATCAAGGCATCTACAATGCATAAACATAATCATATCCTACGTAATCCTAGAGCCATAATAAGTTTCTCAAACAATTCTCTAGATATCGCTTTAGTAAAGTGATCAGCTATCATTTCTCGTGTAGGAATGTATGTAAATTTATTTCTCTACTTGCTACTATGTCTCTTATAAAGTTATACTTAATATAAATATGCTTAGTTTTGTTGTGATATTTAGGATCCTTCATATATGCGATAGCTGCTTGAATGTCATAATATAAAATCATAGGACCTTTAGAACTCTTTGTGATGTTCAAATGCTCAAAGAAGCTCTTCAACCAAACAGCTTCTTGTATTGCAGATGCACAAGCCACAAATTCGGATTCCATAGCTGACAGGGTTGTGCAAGTTTGTTTCTTACTTTTCCATAAGATTGCACCACTATTTAGTAAGAAGGCATAATCGGAGGTTAATTTTCTATCATACCGGTCACCAGCCTAATCAGCATCTGTATAACCTCTTATGGATAAATTGGATCTACTATAGCATAGTGAATAATCAGCAGTTCCTTTTAGGTATCGAAATATTCTCTTTACTGCTTTCCAATAATCTCTTCCAGGATTGGATTGATATCTGCTAACCAGATATACGGCACAACAAATGTCTGGACGGATACATATCATAGTGTACATCAAACTCCCAGCTACACTGGAATATGGTACTCAAGACATGTCTTCTTTTTCTTTTTCAGTCTTTGGACACATTTCAAGGCTAAAAGTTTCACCTCTTGCTATAGGAGTATCAATGGATTTGCAACTATTCATTCGAAAATGTTCCAAAAATTTTATTATATATGTTTCTTGAGATAGACTCAAAATTTTCTTAGAACGGTCTCTTTGGATTTTAACACCCAATATATAGTCTATTTCACCCATATCTTTTATGTCAAATGACTTTGAAAGCCATGACTTAAACAATTTTTACATACTCTAAATTATTTTCAACTAATAAATTATCATCCACGTAAAGCAAAAGAATCATAAATATTTCATTAGTCTTTTTCACATAGATGCAATGGTCTTCATCGATCATGGTGAAATAAAATGAAACCACTTCCGCATGAAATCCCAGGTACCACTGCCTTGAAGACTGCTTAAGGTCATATATTGATCTATTTAAATTACAAACCTTCTTTTCTTGGCCTTTAACAACAAAACCTATAGGTTTTTCCATGTAGATTTCATCATTTAGTTCTCCGTTGAGAAAAGTAGTCTTCACGTTCATTTGGTGTAATTCTAAATCTAAACGTGCAACTATATCCAAATACAAGTGAATTGAGGTAAATCTTACAACTAGTGAAAAAGTTTCCTCATAATTTAATTTGCGTTTAACTTTGAGAATTTATTTATTCCCAGTCAACTAGATCCCAGACTTTATTGATTTTCATGGACTCTAATTCTTATTTCATCGATTTTATCCATTCATCTTTTTCAGGACTCAATAAAGCCCCAGTCATTGAATTAGGTTCATCCAATTCTATGGGAGATACCAAGAAAACATAATCCTCAATATCATAAGATCGTTTAGGTACACCTTTTCTAGTACTCTTACGTAATTGAAGTTCAGATCATGGACTCTAATTCTTATTTCATCATTTTTATCCATTTATCTTTTTTAGGACTCGATAAAGCCCCAGTCATTGAATTAGGATCATCAATTCTATGGGAGATACCAAGATACACCTTTTCTGGTACTCTTACGCAATTGAAGTTCAGATTCCTCAATAGGATTGTGGGATTCACAACTCCTACTTGGACCAAGAATTATTTCTTGATCTGTTGAATTATCAAGCATGTCCGACGACATTATTTGATCATCTGAATTAAATATTTCATAAAAAGATTCATTTTCCTTTATTTCACCTTTTTTAGAAAAATTATTTTCCAGGAATGTAACATCTCATGATTCAATCTCAGTAATACTTCTATCTTCTAATTCACCAATGAACACATACCCTTTGGAGTGTTTTGAGTATCTTATAAAGATACATTTCTTTTCTTTTGGACTTAGTTTAAATTTACCAAAACGGTCTTGCAGCACAACCCCAAGGTCGTAGATCATTAAAGTTTGGTTTATTACCAGTTCATAGTTTATAAGGAGTAGAAGATATGGATTTAGAAGGCACTTTGTTCAATAAATAGGTCGCAGTTAACAATGCATCTCCTCAAAAAGAGATTGGTAAATTTGCCTACGCCATTATGGACCTTGTCATATCCAACAATGTTTTATTCCTTCTTTTGGCTATACCATTTTGTTGAGGTGTATAAGGAGTAGTTAATTGTCTGATAATGCCTTTTTTTAATACATAGTTCTTCAAACTGTTTTGAAAATTATTCACAACCTCTATCAATTCTTAATGCCTTTATATTTTTTTCTAATTGATTCTCAACTTCATTCATATATCTTTTGAAGCATTCAAGTGCTTTGGATTTATGAGATATCAAATAGACATAACCAAAACGCGTGAAATCATCAATAAATGTAATGAAATATGAAGCACTAATCCTTTCCCTCATATTCATTGGACCATAAATATCATAATGGATTAATTGCAATGGGAATTCGGCTCTTTTAACCTTCCTAAATAGTTTACGAGTAATCTTTCCGGCAAGTCAATTTTGACAAGTTGACATCTCAATTTTGAAGAAAGAACCTAGATGTCCTTCTTTTGCCAATCTCTTCATTTGATATTGCCCTATGTGACCCAATCTAGCATACCATGTAAGTATATTAACATCATTATTACTTAAATAACATGACATTACACAACGATCAACATAATAGTCAAAAGTTGAAGGATTACAATCTAAAATAATAAAGCAATCATAACGATATCTAAAACCATAAAAAATATTATCTAGAGTAATTCTTACACAATTACAACTAAAAAATAAATGAAAACCAACATCTAAAAGAACAGACACAAACACTAAGTTTTGTTGAATTTTTGGAGCATATAGGACGTCATGCAACATTAAAGACCGACCTCCACGCAAATCTACTTTGCAAGTGTCAATCTATTTGAATTTAAGTCTTGAATTATTTCCGACATAGATCCACCTTGATCCAGATGAAACTCGACGGAACTTCATAAACGCTTCTCGATCTCGGCTTACATGGTCGGTGGCTCTTAAGTCTACAATTTACATAGGATAAGATTTAGTAAATAAAGCAGTGCTATAAACATATGTAGCACTTAGAGATGCGTTTAGAAATGCTACCTTTTTCTGCTTAGGACATTCACGAGCAAAATGCCCCAGAACTTGGCAAATGTAGCACTTCATCTTGCTCGTCTTTTTTCTTGAAAACCCTTTTTCCTTTCTTGGAATTTGGCTTGTTGTTTTTCTCGGAGGGTCCTTCTTTGGTCTCTTTACCCTTTTCGTTCTTTTTACACTTCTTCATACACTTGAATCCCAAGTTCTTACCACTTGATTTTTTCATAAAGGCATTAGAAGCAGCTTTAGCAGCACCAAGCCACTCATCTTCAAGTTCAACATGACGGACAACATCAGAAAAAGTTTTGATGTTATCACTGTGGATTAAGTTGACCTTCAAGTGTTCCCAACTATTGGAAAGTGATCATATCACTGTTTGAACCTGCTGCTCATCCGAAAGAACGTGACCAGCATTTTTGAGTTGATTTATCATATTCAACATCACCCTAGGGTGTTGTTTAATGTTCTGATCATGACGTTTCTTGTAAGTGTCACACTTGAAAGTCAGCTGTGTAAAAAGTACCCCCATATGTTCCTCGCAAGTGTGCCCAGATGGCATTGATAGTAGGAAATTCCTCACACTCATGTATGAGGTCATCTACCACAGAACTTACAATAATTCAATAGAATTAGCCTTATAAGCTTCTAGGTCTCTTCTGTGTTGTGCAATATTGCCCTTTACTGGTAAACTTAAGACATGGTTAGTACCTTCAAGAGCATTTTGCTCTTCCAGTACATACCACATTTTACGATTTATGTCACAATTTATTGTAGAAGACAATCTGTTTATAAAAAATTTAGGAACTATTTTAGGACAAGAAAAATAAAAAAATATAAAGTTATTTTTATAATTCATGAACATGTCACAAAATAGGTCAATTTTTTTTTAAAATAAAATCCTTTTTGTAATTATTTATACAAAATATTAAAAAAACTATAATAATACACTTTTAGAGTAATACAATAGCAAAATATAGAATTAGTGTACTACATGTATTTATTTTAATAGAGTAGTATATAGAATATTTTTTACTTTTGAGATTGTCTTTTCCAAAGGACTTCTCGATTATTCTTCTTCTTTTAAAAAAAAAAAAAAAAAACTCTTTCTCCATTAAAGTAGAAACAAAGAATAAACAACATTCTACATTCATTGGATCTGATTCACACAAAAAAAATTTGGAGAATTGAAAACAATAATCTCATATCAGTATTTTCTTTTTCAAAAAAATATGTAGACGTTTAAACTCAGATTCGAATTCGACTAAATTCATTTTTATTTTCTCCAAATCAAAATAAAAGTCAGATCTACAACGAAATCTACAGCAATTGTTACGTGTTTGACTGAATTCAGAACATGATGGAGTCGCTTCTGTCGGTAGATCAGAACTTTAATTTTCTGATTTTTGTTGGATCTACAATTTCGATTACATCCAGTTATGTCTATTTTTTTATCAGGTAAGCACTTACATAATATTTCAAGAGATTTCCACAGTAAAATTCAAAATTTTACATGCAAAATTAGGGTAATTTCAACCTAGTCTCTAATGCCATTGTTGATAAAATATAGAGCAAAAATTAAAAATTAGTGTGTACCTTTTTTTTGTCATAGCGGAAGGTGTTGATTTTGCTACGGAAAAACTGTCCAAAGTCCACTTTGAATCTCTTGGAAACAAAGCTTAAATATCACAAACTAAATGCTTACTTTGGTGTTTTTGTCAATCTCGATTCTTTGTTTGTCGATCCAATTTTTTCTCTGTGTTTTTGTATCTCTCTCCTCTTGTAAAAAAAAAAAAGATCAAATAGAGAATCTTTGGGGCGGGAACAGTTATAACCGTTCTCCCCTTTTCTTTTGAATTAAGATTATGTGCTAATCTTATTTTTCTAACTAAGAAACGGGTCGGGTTGGGTCGGTCCACATGGGTGACTCATATCCATAATCCAACATTATCTATAATCTATAAAATATTAAAAGTGTGAAGACCCTTAGAAAAGTGATTTGAACTTTTTGCCATTCATGAAAAGTCTCTTTTTTAGATAAAATTGTCTTTTACAAATTTTTCAATATTTAAAAATAAACGTGAATTATATTTTTAAAAAAATTGAAGCTTTTTTCCCTGCCTCTCCAATATATGATTCACTACCAAAAAATTACCCCAAATAGAATTGGACATAGGTATTGATCCTTTAACTTAGGATGTATTATAAGGAAAAATTTAACCCACTTGCTAGCTTCTTTATTCAAGCAAGTTGCCACATCAAAAATCCTTTTTTCCTCTTTGATATTAAAAGTGGGTGCAAAATCCTACTTGGTAGAATACTTTATTGCATATCAAATATGAATAAATTATTTGATTTGTTTTTGTGATCTTATTTAGGTTTAGTCCGGAGGAATTGAGGTGGATAATATCGAGCTCTTTTTGGAACATAAGGAAAAAGAAGTTTAATTATTGAATTTTCTATCAATTGAATCTTGATAGTATCTATGGTTGTTTCTGATTTGTGGTAAGTTTTTAGAATTTTTAGTATGATTTTTAAGTTTACAATTAAAAAGTTATCATATATTCTTGGTAGGTAATTGTTAATTGAGAAGTTTTTTGTGAAATTTTGATATATCTTATGATTGAAGAGAAAAAATTGTCTGTGATTTGAGATAAATTTGTGAAAATTTTGTATGTTCTTGATTATTACACTTGATAGTATCTATGATTAAGGAAATTTAAGATAAAAGTGATTTGAACTTTTTGTCCTTCATTAAAATACTCTCTTTTAGACAAAACTGTCTTTCGCTATTTTTCAAAATTTATTATTTAATTATTTTTAATTATATTAACAAGACTCCTAGAATATATAGGACTCCTGAAATATATGGAAGGAGAATCAATTAATATTTTTCTTTTCTACTGGTCAATTAGAAAAATACTCATAAAATAAGACTCTATTAAGAAAATACTTCTATAAATATTGAGATGCACGTTAAACTAGAGGAAAATAAATCTATTTGCCTATTTGAAGAATATGATTGATGCTCATCTAACTTGATTCGGTTGCATGTCTAGATTGGTGGATGTTTGATTTTCAAACCCTCAACTTCTTCATTGTTTTTGTCAACATAATAGAATTCAACATGTGTGTATATAAATGTCTTATTTGTTTTCATTCAAGTCATTCTTTAGGGTTAAAATTTTTGCCCAAACAATAATTATTTTCATCATAATTAAAATTTTGTGATCACTATTATATTATTTTGTCGTAGTTTACAGGTACAGATGAATGTCAGTTGGCATTACAGAATTTCTTGTATAAAGGTTAAATTTAATTGTATTGTTTTGATATCTTTATTATCTTAATGTTTTATTTTAATCTACAGATAGTAGATGAATGTTGGTTGGCTTTGAGAAATTTTTTTAGGTAAAGTTTAGGTTTAATTATATTGTCTTAGTATCTTTATTAGCTTATTATTTTGTGGTACTTTACAGATCATAGATGAATCTTGATTGGTTTTGAGGAATTTTGCGTGCAAAGTTTAAGTTTAATTGTATTATTTTGATATCTCTTTTATCATATTATTTTGTTGCAATTTACAGGTGGTAGATTAATGTTGATCGACTTTAAGAAATTTTTTAGGTAAAGGTTAGGTTTGATTTTATTTATAAAAAAAAAAATTGGGATGGCAATTTGATTAGTGTTGAGCAAAAATCTTAAAAACAAATCAAACATATTGAATATTTTAAGGAACACTTAATAAGTAGGGTCAAATATTTATGGCACACCACTTCTTGAAAATCAAAGTAAAAAATAAAACGAGAGATAATTTTATGATAATTAAAATTATATTGCAAGTGTATCCCATTTTAATGTTCCAAAATATTTAAAACAATAATTTGTAAAATGATTCAACAAATAAATTAAGTTACCTTTTATTCCAATCATAAGGCTTCTTAACATAAAGAAACTAATGACAATTTTTATTCAATTCAGACATCAATGATGAAGAATAAAAATGCGTGAATGGATATTTATTTTATTTTATTAAGGGAGCAATTTTTTCGAAAACAAACTAGCTCTTATCATAATCATAACTAGGGGTGATAGCACAGGTTCAACGTGAAGAATATTCTTAGGTTAATTATTATGATTTATAATATTTTATGTAATTTTCAAATAATATATGGTACATCTTCTGTCTCAATTTATGTGGTATTGATATAATTTTAAGAGTTAACTAAATCTTTTAAATTATTAATTATTATAATTTATAGTACTTTTTCTTCTGTTCTAGTTTATGTGGCAGTAGTAAAATTTAGAGAGTCAATTAATTTTTTTTTACATCTTTTTAATTATTTTAAATCGTTAATTATTATGATTTATAATATTTTGATGTAATTTTCAAATATATAACAAATTAAAAAGTAAAGTAAAATAAACAAATATAAAAAAAATATATATAAGTAGGCAACACAAGTAAACATGTCAATCTGATGCCTGGTTATCATCCTTTATAAGTGAGGTAATCAATCACAAATGTCTATTTAAGTGGCACAATGCTTAGAAGGCCATAATAATTTCATGATTGAAGCAACGAAGCAAATATGAACGACTAACAACAACTAATTAGAAGTGATATAACAATATACTATAAAAAATATTTGTGAAAAAAATTTAAGTGAGTCTCATATAAGACGTCAAATTAATTTAAAACATCAAGAGTATTTATCATTTCATGTCTATTTTATCTTTTTATTAAATATTATTAATTTTTTGCTACTTAGATGACTTATAATAATTAATTAGGGGTGATGTAGTAAAATTACGGTTGAAGCTGCTAAAACATACATGTCATACATATTTAATTTATTTATTTTATTAAATATTATTAATTTTCTAATATATAAATGACTTATAATAATTAATTAGGGGTAATATAGTAAAATTACGGTTGGAGCAGTTGAAACAGA
>NC_061113.1:39733269-39749859 GCF_002878395.1 Capsicum annuum | reverse complement strand
AATTAGGGGTAATATAGTAAAATTACGGTTGGAGCAGTTGAAACAGATATGTCATAAATGTTTATTTTATATTTTTAATTAAATATTATTTATTTTTAATACATAATGAGTTATAATAATTAATTAGGGTGATATAGTAAAATTATGGATTGGGTATTATTAATTTTCTATACATAAATGACTTATAATAAGTAATTAGGAGTCATATAATAAAATTACGATTAAAGCAGCTGAAGCAGGCATGTCATAAATATCTATTTTCTTTTTTAATTAAATATTATTAATTTCTTAATATATAAATAGCTTATAATAATTAATTAGAGATGATATAGTTAAATTATGGAGCAAGCAACCTGCTGAAACAGGCATTCGAAACCCTCTTTTCTCTCTCTATATATATTCTTGTGATTTTAAATTACACCAATAGAAATAAGATTGTAGTCTCTACTCTGTAGAAAGATAACTATTTTTATATTTGGGCATGAAAAAAAAATTAAGCACATACAAATAAAATTTGAAGAGAAAAAAGACGCATTTGAATTTTTTGAAAGTAACATTCGTATCCAAAAGCTACTCCTCTATATTTTCTTAACTTTTGTAACTTTAAGTATCATCAAATAATTTGATATTTTGATTTTGAAAATTTCATTTTACAAATAATTCACCTAAAGTTGAAACAAAATATATATGAGAATTTTTTTTTATATATATATATATATTTCAAGGATGAGATCAATTGATGGTACGTAAAAAAAAGACATAATAAATCACGTACTCATATAGATGACTCAACAATTGCCTATGGACGTAAAGGAATAGGACTAGGTGTTTCTCTATTATTAAACCTCCTTTATGCTTAAATTGGATATTCATTTCATCTTCATTAACAATTGATCATAACGGGCCCTGGGGCTCTTTAATTTATACATGCATGTCTTTATGTTTTCTTGCTCTTTTTTTTGTTTGTGGGTATGCAACCTTGTGTAGAATGTAGACATATTTGATTTTGAAGATTCTTTTTAAAAAAAAAAAAAACTTTTAATGCAGTTGAGTTTTATATTGTCATCAGTTGGGGGCAAATTAATGAGAATAGAATGACACTAGAAGAAAGATTTAATGGATCAACATGTCACCAACACTACGTCAGAATTATCATAGTTAAGATAAATTTGCATCTTCTATGAATATACAAAACTAAATCAATTTAAAACATGCTACATTCATATCTAAATTAGACACCTATGCTGCTCGAAAGAAGGGTACCATCAACTGAGTGTATTTATGTTTTCTTTTTGTTCAATGTCCTTTTTCCCGTAAGTTTTTTCTTAATTGTATTATAGTTGATGCACCTAGATATTATATTTACAATCATCATTTCTTATTTCTACCATAATTAGGTTATATTGTGTGAGGATAAATATTCTTTGAGCTATGTTTATAATTGTACTTATTCTCCCTCTTTTTTTCTCTAATAATGTTACATATGTTATATTGTGGTTTGCCTTTATTTTGTTGTGAAATATGAGAAGCACGATTGTCTGAGAATCTAATTTCAAAATCAAGAGATTTACAAATTATATAAACTCATTTGAAAGAATACAACAACGATGAGAATTAGCAATTATGCTTAGTTCTTTTTCTTTAAATTCTTATTCTTAAATAAACAACAAGTTTTTCAAAGTTCAAAAATATGATTGATTTAAAGAATTACTTATTACAAAGTTCATAATATTTAGACGATTAAAGAATTACTCCGCCAACAATATCTATTTGTCTCTCTCTCTCTCCATATATATATAGAGAGAGAGAGGGGAAGAAAAACCTTTGAGAAGGAAATAATCTGGTTACGAAAAAAATTAGTTTTAAATTTGGTTAGAATGCAAATAGGATTTAACTTTCCTTAGTTTTGATGATATTTTTGTTAAGTATAATTTCATTAAAAATAAATTAAAAAAAGATAAACAATTTACTTAAGAATCACGATAAAAGTGTTGATTATATCACGATCCTTTGAATGTTTGAAAAACTTTGATACTTTGAGTTCTTTTTGATTTAGTCATTGAGAAGAAATGTTATTTAAGTCAAAGCTGTGAGAGTGAGATTATGGCGAGAAAGTTTACAGCGACAAAAATAATGGGTAAGCTAGCGACAGTTGTGATGTGACGATGGTGTCGCTGCGGCAGTCTTCCTGCTTACATTAATTTGACAGTGGCTAGGAGGAGTATTAGTTGTGGAATTTTTTTCTAAAAAAAAAAAAGAAAAAACAAATACATTTTAGTGAAAAATTATTTACTTGTTGGAGGTGTCGGTGATGGTGAAAGAGCCGAAGATGATGGTTGTCAATGGATCTTGAAAATGATAAGAAACAAAAAGATTATAACTGAAATAGAGTAAGGTCTTCCACTCTCTCAAAAAAGAGTGTACTTCACATGTTCTGTCAGGTTGGGGAGTGTGTTTAATAGACAAATTTTATGAAATTCAAGAGTTTAATAGGAACGTAGCCTAATTAAAGTGTCAATACGAAAAAATTCAACAAATTCAAGGGCCTGCATGTATATTCCACCTATTATTAAACAATAACCAATTAAATATTCAACTCCTGCTTATTCAACTTCAATCTTTTCCTTATATATATATATAGAGAGAGAGAGAGAGGGAGATTGATAGATAGATAGATAAAATAAATTATGTCTAACCAACCCAATAGACAATAGTATTAGTCATCCCAAAGAATCTCTTGAACCTTTGTAATATATTTGTAAAAAGCAACAAAAGGAATAATAAATAGGATTTTTATTGAATATACTCTTTGATGTTTAAATGTACATTTGCACATCTCCAATTTTAATATGGTATTACCAAAAATCGAACCGAATAGAAGTTTAATTCATCGATTACCGAATTACCAATGTTTATAAGTATGGTATGTGGTATCTACGTTCAAATACCAATTATCGAATTACCGAACTCGAACTTTAAAAATACCGAACTGAATATCAAATGCCCACCCCTATCGATAATATATTTGTGGCTCTAATAACATGATAAATAAATTAACTTTGGGTCTAGATCAACTATAAAAACTAGCTCGTGGAGATAGGATTGTCCAAGATCATATAAGAAGATCAAGAACTCTTTAATCCAACGTTTTGGATCAACTCCAAAAAGAAATAAAATTTGTTACTATAAAAAATAAATCTGGTTATATTTATGTTGATCTACTCTTTTATTGACTTTGTTAGAATTTACATGAATTTAACAATTTAATATATCTACATGACATAATTTATGACAAATTAGTAGGAAGAAAATTATTTTACTAACAATTACTGATAAATTTAACATTTATAATTATTAAGGGTATTTTAGTAAACTTACCAGTTACGATATAGTACCATATTGTTAAACCAAATAATAAAATTATTATTAACCAGCAGTGAACAATATAATCTATCCAAATATGATATTGTACTATACCGTATAGTACAATATCATACCATACAATACCGTACATTATGAAACCATGACAAACCACCATCCAAACAGAGTTTTAAGCTTATAATATATACTAGATAATTTTAGGCCAGTGCACGGGCCCTCTGTAATTGATTATAAATTTTAGATTTTAGATTAATTTTTTTATTAATATATTTAAGTTTTTCCTACTATTTTGACTATTTTAAAAATATCAAAATTTGTCTTAAAAAAAATAGAACACTTTAACAAACATTTTATTGATCCCCTTAAATATTTTTAAAAAATAAAGTATTAACATAATTTAATTCAAAAATAGTGTCAAATACTGTTGGTATCAATTATTGAAAAATTCATCTTTTAAGTTGCACCATATTTAAATCTAATAATTTTTTCATTACTAACATTTTTGGTTCCAACTAATTCATTCAAGCGAGATATCTCACGATGTCATAATATTTACTATCGGATAATACATAAATTATTAGATTTGAATATTTTTTATATAGAACAATCGTGATCTTTTGTGTATTAATCTTTAAAGATCAATAATGTTAATATGTGAGGCACAAAAAAAATTAAAATTTAAAAAGTGCATCTTACTATCACATAAAATTCTACAAATAATTGATCTTAATCAATAATAGAAATATTATCATAATACAATATTTGTTTTTGATTTTTTAATATAAAATGATATACAGTTAATTACCTCTATCAATTACATTAGTTTAATAAAAAGATTACATATAGTCTTAAATATAAGTGTATTTCCTTGAGATTTTCTAATGAATTTTAAAACCTCGTAGGAAAGTTCTTAAATATAAAATATTTATAGTTACAAATCAAATTTGTTTATTAGACTAAATATTTTTAATTCATTCAAAATAAAACGTTTTTAATTATGTTAATTGGCTCTGCACTTTTTTAAAAGTGCAATAATGCATTCGATATTCCTTTTTATCATTTCTAAATACTAATCTGCTTAAATTCATCTACTTTCGTAAAAGTTATATGCTTAAAATCTGATTAAGTCAATAGTTCATAAAACGTATTCAAAAGGTTTATCATTAATTTTTACCACAAATACAAAAGTTTGTGAATACTCAAATATCAAGTATAATATTTTTATGATATTTATTGATATTTTTCTAAAAGATAACTTGGTGTTTTAAATTTTTTTCAACTACTTTGTGTCGTATGCTTCTATTTCCTTCTTGACTTATTATTGTTTATGTTTTCATAAATGTTGTGTCTTTGCTTTCTTTAAGTATAAGGTCTTTCGAAAATATTTTCTCTATGTAACAACGTATAGATAAGGTCTACATACACTTTTTCATTTTCAAAATTCACTTGTGGAGCTATAAAATATAATAATGTTATTATCAATTACTCTATTTATTTTTTTATCATATTAATTTTTTATATTTATTAAATAAAAAATAAAAGTGAAAAAATGTGAATGAGTTTTCTCAAATATAACAAATATTTAAATTTAATTAATTATTTTCAGTACACTATACAGTAATAAATAAGAAGAAATAGCAAGTACATCAGTAGATTAGATCTCCTAATTTTAGAAATAATCTATTAAAAAAGAAATAAGTTATGACTTTTACCAATCATGGGTCAGATGGCCCCACTTTTTTAAATAGGGTAACTTACTTAAATCTCTAAATCTTTAAGTGGTATTATATAAAATCTCGATTATTTTGTTAATTATATTTTATCCCAATTTTTTGAAATGTGATACATATGTTATATGATGATACATATAAAAAAGTGATACATTTGAAACTAATAAAATATTTATTTAAGGAAATAATAGATTCTCTTTTATTAATTGTATTCTTTTATTTAAGGAAAGTTATCTGATTTGTCTCTCTTTTTAGATTTAATTTAGGTGTTTTAATTATGTTTCTCTTTTTTCGTCTTTAATTATGAAAGACATGATTTTTTGGGTCTTTTTTCTCTTTTTTTCATCTTTAATTTTAGTCTATTTTTTTAGATTTAATTATAATTATATTTCAATTCTGCTTTTAGTCTTATTTTTAAAATATTATTACTTTTGTTTCCTACACTGACTACACCATTACCTTTCATTAATAACATATGAATCACCCATAATACCATATATATCATCCATTAATATCATATGAATCACCCAATAATTGAAATAAATAATTGTATCTACCATATGAATCACTATAATATCATATATATGAATCACCCAATAATAGAAATAAATAATTGTATTTGCCATATGAATTACCATAATACCATATATATGAATCACCCAATAATTGAAATAAATAATTGTATTTACCATATGAATCACCATAATACTATATATATTACCCATTAATATTATATGAATCACCCAATAATTGAAATAAATAATTGTATCTACCATATGAATCACCATAATACAATATGTATCACCTATTAATATCATATGTATCACTCGTTAAAATAATATAAAATGTACCTATGTATGAATCACCATAATACTCATATAATGATATCATATTTATCATTCATATGAATCACCATTACAAAAGTAAACATGTATGAATAACTAAATAAATTTATATATGTATCAACAGATTTTTAAAAAAAAATGAGAGAGATTTTAGGAGAGGAAAAAAAAGTTGCATGCATTAATGAAGGAGAAAAAATCAGGAAGGAAGATGATTTAAACATTAATGGAAGAGGAAAAATCAGGAAGGAAGATGATTTAATTGTTGATAATTAGGGAGATATTTTAGGGAAACAAATCTTAAATGAGTTAATGGTGGAGTAAAAATAGGATGTGAGTTTTTCTTGATATGTATCAAGAGTAAAGTTAAAAAATGGGATTTTATATAAATTTTAAAAAAGTAAGAGATATTAGGTAATATAGTCTCTTTAAGTATGGAAATTTGTGTTATTTATCCTTTTAAAAATATATAAATGGCCTCTACTACATTTTTCAAAGTGAGTATTTAATATTTAGCCGTGGCCATCACCAGTTAATGTTATTTGATAGCAATTTGCCTGTTTTGTTTTTAGGATGATATTCAATACTTTTGCTGCATTATGTACGATCACTTTAAGTTAAACTTTTTGTTAATGGACAAAAATGCCTTGATCGTCCAAGGACTGTCATTTCTATATAGAAGAAACAAAAATGATTTTTGCTCTTCTAAGAGGTAATCCACTTTGCAGAAGATACAGTCCAATTAAGTGGACTAACATTACAAATCACCCAAGTAGCAAATTGAAAGATGAAAAAGTGACTAGTCAAAGACGGCTGCCTTTTTTTAAAAGAAAAAATCACTATTTAAATTATGTTGATTTAAGTAATTTAGAATTTGTATTACAACCAATTAAAAGCAAATTACTATATTTCGAGAGGCTTTTTATTTTTAGGATTTAAATTCAAGAAATCAAAACTACACTAAGAATTGGGGGAAATCACATAAATTTTTGTGGAAGTATCCTGTCTGAATATATTTCCTCAATGAAGCAAATATAGATTCTGTCCTCAATTCCCACTAAGCCAACCACTCCTATTCCCTTCCATGAATTTGCACATGGGTTGTGCACAAATCGAATTGGATGATTTTTAAAAATTTAAATAGTTCAATTTGAATTATATAATTTGAGTTGATTACGAATTTAATTATAAAATATTTTATTTTTTCAAATTGAATTTGGTTATTGGTGTTTTATAATTCAAATGATTCGAAAATCAATATTTATACATATAATGATGATGATATTTAGTATTTATTAATTACTTACAAAATTAATACAGACTCATAATAGCCCAAAACCATATTTAGTACATTTTAATTATTATGTTTAATCTATAATTAAAATGAAAATAGTTGTTTATTGAAATTTCAAATTCAAACAAACTGAATCGAAATAATAAAAAATGAATCGAATTGAATCCAAAATAAACTAAGTAAAGATATGGATTTTAGCAAATCAAAGTTTGAAATTTCAATTCGATTCAAATATTTGTGCACAGGCGTAATTGCACATATACACAATGGGATTACAGATGGACATAGTGTGATATCTTATGCTGTTTAAAATTTCTAGTATATGATAATTTTGATATTTAATTTTTTTAAACTACAGTATTATTATTACACCAAATTAATATAGTATGATTCGATATTTTGAAGTTCAATTTCAGTCTTAGATATTATGATAATCGGTATTCATAATTTGTTCAACTTCGATAATATATATATATATATATATATTCATATAATAGAGTATTATGACTTCGACTTTTCAACAGAAAGAAAACATCCCAATTGTATTATACTAACACATTCCACATGTAGAAATATTCACAAGAAACTATAAACTATTCCTTTTGATAATCAATCACATAAAAAGAGTTTTCAATTAAGATAGAGTAGTTAAAGTTTTAATTTCTAAACATTTAGTGTTATATTAATACTAGGTGTATATTTGTCAGTATTTTAATACTGTTGCATAGATTATGTAACTCTATACATTGATATGTTATTCGATATTCAATAAGTTAATTATAAATATCGAATATTGTACCAAATATCAAAAAATTTAAAATGTATATTATATATCATATCAAATATCATAATATTAAAATTATGGTATCAAATTTTCTGATTCAATATATAATTCGGTGTATAACATATCATGCTCACCCCTAACTGAGATATTGATCAATTGGGAGAAGCTTTCATAGAAAAAATGAAAAAAAAAAATTAAAAAATTAAAAAACTTCACTCGGAAATTTTATAAAAATATATGAAACAATAAAATACATCACATCCATGTTATATTTTTTTAATCTATACTCGTGTAGCTAAAAAACTTTTTGCAACAATGTTTGTTTACCATCAATTCGGTACAATTAAATTTGTAGGTGAGTCAAGAGCAAGCGTTACGATTCACACTTATTTTGAATTCGATTTATTAGCAATTTTATTTCTAGATGACAAAAAGGAAATAGCTAGAGCTAAATTTGAGAGAATGAGCGATGCTCCCGAGTGCAATCGCAAGTAAAGACTATTGTATTGATTGAGAGAGTGGCAAAACAGATTTCTTTACAAGTGAGTAAGGACAACTATTTAATTATAGTGTACAACCGCCTTAGGCTTTGGTCAACCACCATTCGACAATAATAACCTAAAGAACTATGACCTTTGCAAGTGCACCACCTGTTTGATTTGGTAGTGATTCAACTAATATTCGTCTGATGCTGTTCTCCGCTTGGACTCCTCCTCACCCCTGAAGGTCCTGACATTCTTGTCCCTTATTTATCATTTACGTTATATCGCTAAAGATGTCGAGTATTACTCTTTACAGAAGAATGCCTTTAATTTACCGCCGCTTCCCTGAGAGAGAGCCCCTTCACGATTGTTGCCCTCGTTGTTGTGTTATGTACTTCCGAGTTGCTTTCCTAAAGCATGTCATGTTCCTTAACACTAATTTTACTCCATACAATATTTATACATATTTATATAATAAAAAGTCTTATTTTAGCCATGCAACTTAGTGAGGGATATGTTTTATCCCTTTTTAACTTGAAGGATTGGAAAATATTGATTTCGACTTTTAAAACTATTTCGAAATTTTAAAAAGAATTTCGAAACAATCTAAGAAGTTACATAGTCGCCACTTAATTTATTTGAAAAGAAATTAAGAAAACTTTAAAATAAAATCCTAAATCTCAAAACAGAAAAAGACTTAGGCATTTAAAAAAATCCCAGGTAAGAGGTTCTTATTAACATTTTAGGAAGGTTTTTAAGGCGTCTAAAATGTCCGTTAACTTGCGGTTATTCGGACTATTTGAAAATCACTTTGACTAACATCGAAAAAAGAGAAGCTGATTTTTGAAAAAAAAAGAGATTAAGAAAATATCTTTTAAGGTTTATGCAAAATCAGTTTTTAACGACTTAGTAGGAAATTTAACTAGGCCTAAGATAACAACTAGCACGTAAAAGGAGAAGGGGAGAAACTAAAAGACTTAGGCCATTAGGCCCAAACCAATAAACATGTCCTAAGCTAATTTGAGCTTTTGGCCCATCATCACCTATCCTAATCTAAATATTAGGCTTTCGGCCCACAACCTGTTTCACCTGTATTAATTTACAACTTTGACTTCGAGACCCAAATAAATGAACAAAGAAGTAAATAAGTAAATAAAGACAAGTAAAGCGATAATAAACAAATGAGACCTTTCGAGTCTCTTGGCTACTTTAATAATGAGTTTTTGACCCATTTTCCTTCTTCTTCCATCTTTTTGCACATGCACACCAAAAAATTGACTTTTGGACTTAATCTTCGAAGAGGTGGGCCTCATTAGCCCATTACGAAATGTAAGAGGAGAGGAGTCCATTTGGACTCGAGACATTTTTTGCATGCAAGAAAAGATAAGTAAATTAATATACATTCAAGGCATAAAAGTAACATATTTCAAAACAAAAGAAAATATCAAGAACCAATATTTAAATGTTAATGATAAGCACACTTGCACACGTATAACAAGAATAAGAGTCAACAGATAATATGCAAAGCAAAGATACCTACTTACATGCCTCTTGATTTATGTTCATATTAAGAATGAATAAAGGTAAAAGGAAGAAGGCTATATTCAATGAATTAATGCGAGAACAAACAACGTAAGCTTGCGAGAGTAAAGGGATGAGGCGATAAGAAAAAAGAAAATAAAGGCTAACTTTTAAAGAAAGAGAATCTTTAAATTTCAATTAAGTCGACATTAACGAAGATTTATACATCTAAATTACAACCAACATTTTAAAGGAAAACGTGTAACGACCTATGATTTATCTTTTTAAGACATCGTTAATTCTCTTTTGATATTATGAATTAAAGAGAGATATGAATCAAGTCTTTACACACACAAAGAGCACATATAACAATCCAGAGTAAGAAAATTAGAATAAAAGTTTAGTATCTCTAAAAGTGAAATATCATTCAACAATCATACTATGCATGACTCAAAAATATGTAAATAATTCTATTTAGCCATAAAAGTCCGAACTTTCTCATCATTTTGACAAGACAACATGCGAACAAAAGAGGAATAAACATCTTGAATGAAAAATAAAGCTAGTACTTCATCTCTTATATGAGGATTTTGAAATTCATTAAAATAATTAGTAACTAAGTGACAAATTCTTGACTTAACCAATTACTATTTTATTAAGACGGGACAAACAATATAAACTATTTTTCCAACATAAAAGAAACAACTTTACATGCTAAAAACAAACATATCCTCCAACAATGAATTTAAATACGACATGAGTACGTCTTTTAAGCAAAGATCAAAACTTTATCTATAATAATCAAAGAATAAAGCCAAAAGGCAAAACAATCAATATTAACTATTCTTTTCAACATAGAGGAAACAACTTTACATGCTAAAACAAGCATATCCGCCAACAATGAATTTAAACAAGTCATAAGTACGTCTTTTAAGCAAAGATAAAAACTTTATCCATAATAATCAAAAAATAAAGTCAAAGAAACATGTTCAATGATTGTTAGCTCATTTTTATACCATGAAAGTGAAAATAACCATAATATTGATACCACAACGTCTTATAGCATTCAAGGCTATCTACAACAAACAATTCCAGGATACACAATTACAATTACGAACTACGAAGAGGAAGGAGATGAAGAAGAAAACATAATAAAATTAAAAAGGGAAAGTTCTGTTTACCTTTTTTGAGGCAGCAAAACGGGACTTCAAGCTCTCTTCAGAGTCTTGATCACTACCGAAAAGCAATCTTTCGAGAACCCCGATTAGACTACTGCTTGAAAACTTTTACTAAATAAAAGAAATTAACTATTTGCTCAAAAGTTTTTCTCACTGTTTGAGACTTTGAGACTTTTTTTTTCTTTTTTACCAAAATAGTGGTAGTATTTATAGGAAAGGATGGGGATCCAATTCTATTAATCCACCAATGTGAGAGAAACTATTTAGGGGTGTTTTTAGAATTTTAAAAATTGAGGATAAGGAGAGGTGGAAGATAAGGTGGGAAAAATTGTACAATGTAGTATAATTTTTGAATTTCAAAATTGAAAAAAGGACAAGGCTGAAGGAGGAATTGTACAATGTAGTACAATTTTTGAATTTCAAAATATAAATTTAGAAAAAGGACAAGGATGAGGGAGATTTGTACAATATACTACAGTTTTTGAATTTCAAAATTGAAAAAAGGACAAGGTTTAGGGAGAATTATAAAATGTAGTACAATTTTTGAATTTTAAAATTTGAATTTTGAGATTTGAATTTGATTTGGTGGGAATTGGATAGAAATTATGAGAGCTTTTGGAAATTTAGGGTTATTTAAAATATAACCCCATTTGGAATTTAAAATTTAGCCAAATTTTATTTAATTTTAATCAAATTAAAAATTAATTGACCGATTGCATTGCAATTATGGACAATTTGATTTCAATTATGGCCAAATCTAGTAGATTGACTAAATTAAATTAAAATTCAAGATGAATTAATACTTTCTTTAATCCGAAACTTGTTGATTTAATAAAATCAAATAAATATTTCTCAAAATAAATTAATTTTGAGAACAAATTTTATTTAAATCAAGACTTTATCCGGTTAGATTAATTTTCAAGCTTAATTAGTAAAAGTCCAATTTAGATAAAAATGTTCATTTAAGTTACAAAATTTATACAATTTCGTATATATAAATACAAAAACCTATAATGGTCAATTAAATGACAAAATTAACCCAAATAAATATTTTAGAGTGCATTTATTCGGATGAAATAAATATTTCAACTTTATTAAAAATTGAAGAAACTCAGGGTTAAATTTAGTCGCGGAGGGCAAAAATTAGGTGTCAACAGGATATCGCTCACTAATCAAGATTTAGTGAGGGCAACCATTGCTATCAGGTGTCTTGCTAATTTGAGTTTTGCTAATAATTAGTGAGGGAGACTCTAAAGTAGTGAAAGATCTTGACACTCAGACATCACTATTTTGGTGTCATAATCACTATTTTGGTGTCATAATTTCCTGAAAAAATATAATGTACTGAGGGACGTCCTTGCTCTATTAAAAATATATATGATATAATTTATTATTTAGTGAGAGACGTCCCTTACTATATATATATATATATATATATAAGGGACGACCCTCACTAAGTTAAATAAAAATATAATTTGATATTTTGAGGGATATCCCTCCCTAAGCCCCTTGCTAATATGATTATTACTTTTAGCATTTTACTGCATCAAAATTCAATTTTTCAAAAGAAGATCAACAAACAAACAATAACAACCAGCAAAACAATAAGAAAATGCTTCTGAAGCAATTCAAACATTAAAATTAAGCAACCAAATTTCATACATATTCATCCAACTTAAACAATATGCAAATAAGTGTCAAAAAAGTATGCAAACAAGTAGCAAAATAAATTCTTTCAAAAATACTCCAAACTAATAGAATCCTAAACTAAAATAACACCACCCCCTAATACTCCATTTCATTTTCTCCATCATCCTCATCCTTTCCACCACCACTATCATCAGAGATAGGGGGCTAAGAAGTAGGAAGCTTGATTAAGGTATTTACTTGAGCCTTGAGTTCTTGGACGTCTGATTCAAGTGTCGTCCTACGTTGCTCTTCCTTCATTCTTCTTTTTCATTCCTCCTCATACTTTCTAGCAAGCTCCCAAACTTTTTATCATATCTCCTCAAGTTGCTCATCTGGCATAGTGGAGCAACCCCCTATACCTTACAATCCACACTGGAGGCGGTGAAAGTTCTTCTCGAAGCAAAGATTATATGCCCTTTTCTTGTACAAGACGCCAACTACATTCAGCTAATATGGGAGAGTTTCTTCCTCTGATAGCATGATTGGATTACCTTGATCATCTATCAGTCGATTTTTTTTAGCTCTTTAATTTCTTGAACGTATCGATTCTACATTAAAAGTAAAATTAGTATATAATAAATGGTATAAAATGAATTCTAAGTAAGATTTGAACTACTTTGAGTTTGAAATTACAACAAAAATGGAGTTACATAAATTTCATGTATCTTTGGCTATAATGTCTGTCTTGTTTTTTTGTTTCAGTAGTTCATGGTAGGGGACTTGATGTCCATTATTCTGTTTGTAAGATTTCTCAGTAAAGATTGAGTAAAGCTGCAGAAGAATAGAGAAGTTATAGCCAACATTTGTCAATAGTGATTTGTAATTGTATATAGATGGGAAGATCGTGTTAAATTTCGTTATCATTGGTCATCACCTCTTCATTATATTGATATCCCAGATAAACTTTGCACTTACTAATACGACAGGGATGGTAAAGATAAAGATGGAGTTGCAGATAGATGTGTAGCTGGTGCAATCAACAATTACACTGACCAGCTCCTAAGTTATAACAAAGACAGTGATCAGGCTTCAACATATAATTTGACAGAAACACTTCTTTTTCTTTTTAACTTTATTGGGGACATTCATCAGATAGAGGAGGCAATACACTAGATGTTCATCGGTAAATTAAAAAAGTAGTTCTTCATTATGTCTAGAATTCCAACATAACTGAAATTGTAAAAAGAACGATATGATGATTTTAACGTAGATAAACTTGTTGATGCACTTCAGAAGAACATCACAATAGGCTGAGTAGATCAACTAGATTCATGGGAGAGCTATAGTGGCAACAAAATAGTTGTCCTGATATATATATGCAACTGAAGGTATACAAATTGTGTGTGACTGCACATATAAAGGAGTCACTAACGACTCTACATTAGAAGATGACTATTTTCTCACCTATTACCCTATAGTCCAATGGAACCTAGCTCAAGGTAAAGTCTGTTTGGTTGCTACACTTAACTGCATATTCGAATGATAACATATTGTAGTCTCAAGAAATATCTACTACATTGTCTCTTGAATTAAGGAATCATTGTATTTTAGTAATCTTCAATGTAAAAAAAATTACGATTTTAACTTACATATGTATCCTCTATCCGTGTTGTTGGACAATAAAATTTTCGAGGCCGAAAATATATATAATTCGAGAAAAGAAAAATATTGCAACAATCGTTTTATTGATTTCAATAAGTGAGTGTTACAATCTCTATGAATCCTTTGATTCGCCTTTTCAAATATAAATTCAAGGGCTTAAAGCTTGATCTTGAATTTGAACTTGATTTGATGGACTTGAGAGACTTGATCTTGACTTGGACTTGAATTCAAGGGCTTTGGAACTTTTTCTTGAATATTGTGGTCCTGATCTTGAATCTTGATGAACTTGGTTTGAATGCTTAAGTTTTTTAGAGAAATTGCAGCGTTTGGTCCACGAGCTTTCTCTTGCTACTTGTTAGAGTTCTGGAGGTGTCTTTCTGAATTATGAGACCCCTATTTATAGTTTTGAAAAAGGAAGAGTCATGATGAAGATGGACTTCCTTTGACCAATCAAATTCAAGTGACGTGGCGCCTTTTATGGATTTTGATTTTATTGGGTCTGCTGCATTATTTTGACATGTGGCATGGTCCTATTAACTCCCTCACTTGACTTGGCATTCCACGTGACATTTATTTGGGCCTGTAAAATATGACAATATCTTGGGTTTAGCAAAATGAGCTCATCATTTGTAGCCCAAATTAATGGATTGATCCAATAACATTTGGACTTTAATTAAATCCATGCATTTTTGGATTTAAATCAATCCAATTATATCAATCTCCTAAATTTATTTGAGACAAATATATTTTTGAATTTAATATAATTCAAATTTTGTACGAATTTATATTTTATAAAATTTCATTGTCCACAGAATGTCCCCTACTTCAAGAATTGTCGAAATAACAATTTATTGAAATTGAAGGTGAGTCTTGAAGTATTAATTAATGGCATGTCTTTAAAGTTTTAACTCTGAGTATTAAAAAAATGACAATGATGTGCCAATGATTGCATAATACTCCCTCCGTTTCGAAATAAGTGAATTGTTGGGGTATTTATTGGTGTTTCAAAAAAAGTAAATCATTGAATTTTTTTTCAAATTTGCCCTTATAATTTGACAACCAATTAACTTTTGAAAAAATATTACAAGATCATCTTTTTCTTTTTTTTTTTGGGATAAAAATGAAAAGTTGTGTTAAATTTATGTCTTTAATGCTTTTTCCTTAATATGTGTACCAAAATTTAACAATTTATTTATTATGAAATGGAGGAAGTACTATACAATATTGTCCAGATGGCCATTACTTCACTTTTAATATTTTAAATTAATTTAAGGTAATATCCACCAGGGGTATTTGATTCACACATGAAGTTGGAAAACATTTGCAGCCTAACCCATGTGATTACTGCCAATTACCTTTCTTTTGTTTTCCAAATCCATATAGGATATATGGATTAGGGTACTGACGCAGCTCGTACTCGTACCAATAGTAGAGTCCTACTTAGATTGTTTTAATCCCTTTTGACTTGAATTGGGATCCTTAACAATATTAGCTAATATCCACTGCCCTACAGTGCCTATATATACCCATGAATTTCATTATTATTTCAGCGCACACTCGTGAGATCTCTTCTGGCAGCAGTTTTGTGTCTAATTGAAATCAAGAGCAAGGTACTTTCTTTTTCCTCTCTTTGTGATTTATTTTCTTTTCTTTTCTTCTTCTTTTGTAGGGTTGAAGCAAATAACAATATGGAACAATCAATTTAGGGTGCGAGAGTTTAACTTCACCTCCGTTCACTCTAAGACCGATCAATTTGATTTCAAGATGGTGGCTTTGCAACAATTGGCTTAGGGTGCGAGAGTTTAACTTCGTTTTCGTACACACTAACACCGACCAATTTGACTTCAAGATGATGACTTTGCAACAATCGGCTTAGGGTGCGAGAGTTTAACTTCGCCTTCGTACACTGTAAGACCGACCAATTTAACTTCAAGACGGTCTCTTTACATAACAAATCCATCAGAATGCCAGCTTAAGGTGCAAAGGGACAAATCTTGTCCACCTTAAGGCATGAAAATTTTTATATCCTTTTAAGAATAAACACGTTAGAGGCTAGCTTAAGGTGCAAAGGAACAAATTTTGTCCAA
>NC_061113.1:39732882-39733169 GCF_002878395.1 Capsicum annuum | reverse complement strand
ATATCCTTTTAAGGATAAACACGTAAGAGGCCAGCTTAAGGTGCAAACGGACAAATTTTGTCCACCTTAAGGCATGGAAATTTTGAGATACTTTTAAGGATAAACCCGCGAGAGGCCAGCTTAAGGTGCAAAGGGACAAATCTTGTCCTCCTTAAGGAATGGAAATTTTATATCCTTTTAAGGATAAACACGTACAAGGCTAGCTTAAGGTGCAAAGGGACAAATTTTGTCCACCTTAATGCATGGAAATTTTGAGATCCTTTTAAGGATAAACCCACGAGAGGCCA
>NC_061113.1:39732191-39732782 GCF_002878395.1 Capsicum annuum | reverse complement strand
AGGCATGGAAATTTTGAGATCCTTTTAAGGATAAACCCGTGAGAGGCAAGCTTAAGGTGTAAAGGGACAAATTTTGTTCACCTTAAGGCATGAAACTTTTAAGATCCTTTTAAAGATAAACACGTATGAGGCAAGCTTAAGGTGTAAAGGGACAAATTTTGTCCACCTTAAGGCATGGAACTTTTAAGATCCTTTTAAAGATAAACCCGCGAGAGGCAAACTTAAGGTATAAACCCGCGAGAGACAAGCTTAAGGTGTAAAGGGACAAATTTTGTCCACCTTAAGGCATGGAACTTTTAAGATCCTTTTAAGGATAAACCCACAAGAGGGTAACTTAAGGTGCAAAGGGATAAATTTTGTATACCTTAAGGTGTGAAAATTTCAATATCCTTTAAGGATAAACTCGTTAGAGGCCCGCTTAAGGTGAAAACGATCAAATCTCGTCCACCTTAAGACATGTAAATTTTGAGATCCTTCTAGTTGTAGGCTTGGAGAACTTTGGCATTCCAAATTCTATTGAAGGAACTCTCTTTCTTTTTGACGGGTTGCCCCCATTGAGTCACAAATATTTAGAGTAAGTTCAAAATTTAA